>NW_004949191.1:234968-241813 GCF_000317375.1 Microtus ochrogaster
TGTGATAATTGTCTTTCTTTTTCTTGGTTACCTCACTCAAAATAATGTTTTCTAGTTCCATCCATTTTCATGCAAAATTCAAGATGTCATTTTTTTTCTGCTTTGTAGTACTCCATTGTGTAAACGTACCACATTTTCCTTATTCATTCTTCAATCAAGTGGCATTTAGGTTGTTTCCAGGTTCTGCCTATGACAAACAATGCTGCTATGAACACAGATGAGCACATGTTATTGTGGCACAATTCAGCATCCTTTAGATATATACCCCAAAATGGTATTACTGGAAAAGAAACTTTTGCACCAAACCAGCCACAAAAACTTGAACTTCAAAGCTGTCCTGCCTGCAAGATGTGCTTGCGTAGAACAGAACCTGTGGGAGTGGTCAACAAATGTCTGGTTTAATTTGAGCCTACTTCATTATAGGGAGCCAATGCCTAACACTGCCTGAATGACCAAGAACAGCAGACTAGATAGCTTCAGCACTGAGGGTTGTACTAAACATGACTGGGGAAAAATAAAAAAAAAATGATTTTAATGATATTCTGTTATATTCATAGATTGGTGCCTTGTACATTCCTCATCAAAGAAGCCTCCATGGTCAGCAAATGGGAACAGGAACAGAGACCTTCAGCCAAGCATAATGTCAAGAGAGTCTAAACTGGAGGTTGCCATAGAGACCCTCATCTCAAAAGCTTGGAGAATTCTGAAACATGAGGGCCTACTTTGTTGGGGTTTTTGTCCTGCCCAGTTCCCAGAGACAGTAAGTCCCAAAGAAAATCACACAGAGAGTCTATATTAGATTATAAACTGTTTTGCCCATTATCTCAGGCTGTGTATTAGCTCTTACAACATATATCAAGCCATTATTCTTATTTATGTTAGCCGCATGACTTCATACCTTTTTTCAGCAGGGCAGGTCACATACTGCTTCCTCTGTGGTCTGGACAGAACTGCAGGAAGAGCTTCCTTCTTCCCAGAATCCTCCTGTTCTCCTTGCCCTGCCTCTACTTCCTGTCTTCTTTTCCCGCCTGGTTTTCATGCCTGGTTACTGACCAATCAGCATTTATTTAGAACAAAATTGACAGAATACAGAATTGTACCACACCACTTTCCCCTCTTTATTTTTTTAAACAAAGGAAAATATCCATAGTCAATTTTTGGAGAATGTGGGTGTAATTTTCCAGGCTACTTCCTGCTTGTTGGGGGCACTGATTATCTTATGAGGACCTAAAGAAAATTTAGAATTATGATCAAGTCCTGACTAGGGTATCCTCTGAATCTTGATCATCTCAGGTAGCAGTCTTGAACCTGTTCTGGATGTAGAACTCAGACATCTGGGCCATCTGTTCCTACCAGACATTTCTCAGGTAGACTTCTTTGATCAAACCTGAATTTTCTTAACTCAGAATGAATCCATAGCCTCCCATTTCCTGTGGAAACAAAAGTAAAACCTCTTCTCCAAAGTAGCATACCTTTTGATTTCAATTTTGAAGTCAAGACATTTTCAAAATACCCATCTTGGATTAATTCAGCAGCATTTATAAACAAATATCTTTTAGCAGCTGTTGCTCCTTCCTTAGCATTCAAACAATTCAAGGAGAACATAATAATACACAGTATCAAGATTCTCTGTGTGTTTTCCATCTTTATGTGGCTTTATTTTAACCTCTATTTCTTTTATTTTTACTTTTACTTTTTGAGACAGGTTCTCTGTATATCTTTGGTTGTCCTGGAACTCCCTTTGTAGACCAGGCTGTCTTTGTACTCACAGAGATCCAGCTGCCTCTGCCTCCCAAGTGCTGGGATTAAAGGCATGTGCCACCACACCTTGAACTTACAGAAGTCCATCTACCTCTGCCTCCCAAGTGTTGGGATGAAAGGTGTGTAATAACACACCCAACTACTCTGTTTCTTTCTTTTTTATTTTAAGGACTTTAAGCTTTTTTTGTTACTCTCCCAAGCTTGCAAATATTTTTTAACACACAGTAAACCATTTAGAGGTTTATTTTTGAATCTATCTTTACAGTATACCTCCTTTTTCTGACTACATGAGTCTTTAATTTACCAAGAAATATGGGTAGGATTAAAGCCTTGGCTTTGCTAGCTGGATACAGCCCATTCCTTAGTTTTCTGTGATTCCAGCCTTATGAAAGAGGTATTGGCTGTAGTCATGTTTATTACCACAACTCTATGGCATTTCCAGATCCCTGCCTGCAAGCAAGCTGCAGCAGTGTGCTCACAAACCACACTCAAATGCTCCATAGTCAGAGCTTGAGTTAAGAATTTTCCCTGGCAGTATGGCCCAGAAAGCTGGCATTTTAAACAACATGGACTTTTTCCTGCTATGGGTGAAAACCAAAAAGCATGTGGTTAGCTTTTCATCAACACTATGTAAGTGTTTCATGGCAGGACCTCTTAAAGGAGCTGCAAGGTTTTGCAGCTAATGCTGAGCCAGGAAGCCTCTCTTAAATGAAAGTGCTTGCCTCTAGCAAGCAGAGCAGACCTGAGAAATTGCTTCTACCAAGAAGCCATCCTTTACTCTATTATTTTCTGTCTAGAATTACTTCCCAAGCTCTGTCAGGGTTTATGTGGATATAGTTGTCCACGTGGATGACATTCTGAAACATGAGGAGCCTGCTTTGTTGGGATTTCTGTCCTGCCCAGTTCCCACAGCAGGTAAGTCCCAAAGACACAGAGAGTCTTTGACTATAAACTGATTGACCCATTAGCTCATGCTTTATATTATCTCTTATAATGTATTTTAACCCATTATTTTTATCTATGTTAGCCACATGGCTCAGTACCTTTTTCAGTGGGGTAGATCACATCCTGCTACTTTTGTGGCCTGGGCAGGACTGCAGGAAGAACTTCCTTCTTTCCAGAACATTCCTGTTCTCATTGCTCCACCTCTACTTCCTGTCTGGTTGTCCCACCTATATTTCATGGCTGGCTACTGACCAAGCAGCATTTATTTAAAACATAATTAACAGAAAACAGAATTGTACCACACCAGAATTCCATGGAAGAGGGAGTAAAATTATAATAGTCAGAGGGGATAGAGGATGGCAGGAGAACATAGAGAACTGATTCAACTAAGAGGACTCATATGGGCTCATACACACTTTAGTAGCAAGCATGGGTCTACACCAGGTCTGCTGCATATATGTTGTGGCTGTTGGCTTGGTATCTTTGTTGGACTCCTGTCAGTAGGAAAGAGTCATTTGGCCTGTTCTTGAGACTCTTTATATAGAGCTGTCTTGTCTATCCTTGATACAAGGCCTTTTGCCTTGTCTCTTTGTATCTTGCTTTGTCCTGTTTCGTTGTTGCCTCTTGGATGTCTGCTACTTTATGAAAAGAAATGGAGGAGAAATGTATCTTTGAGAGAAGGTTGTGACAGAGCTGGGAAGAGTTGAACAAGGGGAATCTGTGACTAGGATGTGTTAAGACCTATTTTCAGTTTTAACAAAGCCAACAAACAAACAAATCAACAAAAATAACAAACAAAAAACAGTACAGGAAATGTGTACCTGTGATCACAAAGGAAAGCAATTGCAGAGACCATAATTAATCTCCATTATTTACTTTCCCTAATTCACTGAGACCAAAAACATCTTACATTTCTGCCATGCACATGCACAATTGTGACTTTTTAAAAATTCACTATAGAAAAAGTTGACCTTTAATACTAACAGTAAATTTATCCTCATAATATATTCAAAACCTTCAGTTTACCCTAGAAGTTTTTATTACAATATTATATAATTTTGATACTGGAAATATGATGGATTATTCTATAACAATATGGAAAATTAATAATTTTCAAATATATACATTTGAAGCTAAGCAAATAACATGAGTAATTAACACTTTACTCTGCTGTTTATTTAGAAAGAAATGAATATTTGCATATCAGAACTGTTGCAGCAACATCTATTTCTCAATATTTTTCTTTTTTTTTCCCTTGTCAGATGGATCCCACTGTTCATGTTTGAATTTAGGACAGATTAAAAGCCTATCTCCCTTTCCCATCTGACTGCAATCTTTCCAGGAGGGAAGACAATTCTATATCAAAAACAGTGAGGCATCTTACTCTCTGTCTTTCAAAACACTCGAGGTTAGAAGAACAGGGAACAGTTAGGTAGAAACAAATTAGTCCAAGAGACTGATGTATTTTATAAATTCCTAAATCAAGAGTAGAGTTTGTTTTTCACTGAACATATGGAACACATGCAAGGCTTTCTCTACACCTTTTGAAATCTCTTATCTTTGCCACTATACTGCCAGATAAATATTTGTAAATAGTGTATTTTGCTACACAAATTTTTTCCTCATAAGCATAAGAAATTCAAGTTAAGGACTATTGAAAATAAAAGAACATTTTAAATTTGGAAAATGTAATTAAAATATCAGATTAAATATATGAGCTCTTCAATTACAGCTAAATAATATTTAGTACAACTGAAATCAATCATGAAAATACCCTTCCAAAAATGTTCAAGGTCATAAAACTTCAGTGAGCCTTAGTATAGAATTTAAAGTATCATCTTTTCCTAAATTATAAAATGTATCATGTTCACCATTCCTCAAGTGATTGTATTATTGTATCAATAATGCTCAGAAATGCTTGATTTGTTCTACTGGTTACTGTAAGTCCCCAATGAAACTCAAGTTCCTGAACTCTTCTTAATTGCATCTTAAATAAGCAACTTTAAATGAGAAAAGTAGTAAAGGTTATTTATTTTAGTCTCCTTTTGATTTAGTTATCATTTCAGTCCTGGTGAGAGAAAGAACTGATTCTTTTTTTTTTTTTAATTTACTTGCATGATCATAGTAAAGCACACACACATACAGGAAGAGAGACAGAGAAGAGAGAGGGGAGGAAGAACATACTGTAGAATGACAAGGAGTCAATTTTTCCAAGGTTCCACATTGGTGTCTTAATACTATTTGGCAATATGCTTAATTTGAATGTTGATTATATGACTGAGATGTGTTTTAAATTATATTTGTTTGTTGTCAAATTACTGGAAATTTGCTTGTTAACAGTTGGGAAGAGGAAAAGACTTTTTCAGATGCAATAAGAAATAATGCTTCACAATCAGTGAAAAGAAATATTTTATTATATACCCTAATTCTCCAAACCATATTAAAAGACAATATGCAAACTAACATGATGCTTCATAAATGGCAAACAGGCTCAACAAATAGCTTACATTACAAGTTAAAAATATAAATCCACACACCTATGCATTCCTAATAATTTATAATGAGGCCAGAAATACACACTGTAAAAAAGCAACCATCTATAGCAAATGATGCTAGTTGAACTTGATAACTGTATGTAGAACATACAAACATGAAAAATAGATCTATCATGATACACAAAACTCAAGACCAAGTGAACCAAAACTTCAACTCAAAACCAGACACACTGAATCTGACAGAAAAAAAAAAACAAAACAAAACAAAACTGAGGAACAGCCTTGAGTGCATCAGCACAGAAGATATCTTCTTGAACAGAACATTAATAGTGCAGGCACTAATATCAACAATTAATAAATGGGAGTTTATGAAACTGAAAATCTTCTGCATGCAAAAGAATACCATTATTTGTGCAAAATACAGAATGGTAAAAGGGTTTTACTAAATTTAAATTTACTGAATTTTAAAAAATGAGGTATATATCTAAATAAATAATTCTTAAAAGAGAAAGCTCAAATGACTAAGAAACTTTTAAGAATTGTTCAAAATTATCAATCATCATGAAAATGTAAATAAAAACTTTCTGATGATTTCATTTTACAGCTGTAAGAATGACTAAGCACAATAAAAACGAATGATATGTTTTTTTTTGTTTTATTTTGTCCTATCACATGTGCTTGCTTTTATCATATATATATATAAAATTGTATATATATATATATATATATATATATATGTATAATTTTTGTCCCTTAAATGACTGTTTTCTATTGAGAGAAAGAAAGGGAATGGATCCAGATGTGAGAGGAGGTGGGACAGAACTGGAAGGAGAAGAAAGAGGACAAATCATAAACAGGATATATTGCTTAACAAAATACTTTTGATAAAAAGAAAAATATAAAAAATATGGTATCATTTCTTTGTTCTGTAAGCATTTCAAACAAGATCAGATTCTATTTATAGTGTGTAAAATCAGATTTGGTCTGTGAATAATATGTTGTATATAATAAACAAATGTATGATTTTTTTTATTTCATGAATTAGTGAGTCATTCACAATAATCTGAATTAAAAATATGATAGAAAAGTACAAAAAACATGGAAAACATTTATACTTGCATTTTTTATTAAGATGGGCTGAAATTTTCTTCTTTGCAACATAGTTCTGCAAGTCATACATGCCTTGATGCTAAAATTAATTGGTTTTAAATTTGAATGTGTAATTTCTATTATGAATCTCATAGCTAGTAAGTCCTCTAGCTGTTCAGAGTGTTTTTATGAGCAACACTAGAATTAACTGAGAATTCCATAGAGATTTTAGAATCTCCAATCCTATCCAGAACTGATAGAATCACAATATGTCTCAAATGAATGTTTTCCCTTAAAATGCAATAGAAAGAAGGAAGAGGCTTTAAACCTAGTGGTGCTTCTTTGAATTTTCTAAACCTCTCTTTATATAAAGTAAGAATACTTCTCACAGGTCATTATATACATTAACATACACAAAGATCATTAATGATACCTTAGAGGTCATTAATTAGGTTTTTGATCCTACTGCACATACTGGCTTTGTAAGAGCCTAGGCTGTTTGGATGCTCAACTTACTAAACCTGGATGGAGGTGGGCGGTCCTTGGACTTCCCAC
>NW_004949191.1:242542-250292 GCF_000317375.1 Microtus ochrogaster
TCTCTCTCTCTCTCTCTCTCTCTCTCTCTCTCTCTCTCTCTCTCTCTTTCTTTCTTTCTTTCTTTCTTTCACTGAACATGAGTTTTTATTGCCCACAGCTACTTGAGGGGTATGAAGCGGGAGGAGTTGGTGGCACCGATGCCAGGACGGCGGTATTTCACAGACTTGTAGGTAATGGAGAACTCGCCCAGGTAGTGGCCAATCATCTCAGGCTTGATCTCCACATGGTTGAAGGTCTTGCTGTTGTACACGCCCAGCATGCTCCCCATCATCTTGGGCAGGATGATCATGTCCTGCAGGTAGGTCTTCACCACCTTGGGCTTCTCCATGGGTGAGGCCTCCTTCTTGGCCTTTCTCAGGCGCTTGAGCAGCGAGTGCTGCTTCTGCTGCGGGCTACGGTTGAGGCATCGCCTCTGCCGGGCACTGTAGAGCTGTATCAGCTGCTTATAGGACATGTCCAGCAGCTGGTCCAGGTCCACGCCGTGGTAGGTGAACTTGCAGAAAGTTCGCTTCTTCTGCTGCTTCACTTCGGCCATCTTGGCGGCAACTCGGAAAAGCAATGTAATAGTTTCTTAATCCCGAAGTAATAGACTAATGCAAACTTGATGACACAAAATTCACAGTTATGCTTCTCAAAGATAATCTGTCCTTGATTTACATCCACATTACTGTTTTTGTGGTCATATTGCCTCTTTTTACAATGGTTAGAGGCCATCTCTTTGGTGATTTCATAGCCTTTTAAATTGGTATACAGTATGACTCATCACAATACACAGTCTTTTGATTTGATTTCTTATATATGTCTTGAATGAGCTTCTATGTAACGTCCTTTCTTCTTCTCAAGTAAAAAGTCCTCACTTTCACTACTGTAACTGTCTTTTTCTTAGTTCAGCTCAGTCAGTTTATACAATAGTATGGGCAAACTAGTATGGGCAAAAATAAAATTAAATTGTTCAATTTCTGCTCTAAAAACAGCTAAATTAGACAGGCAGTTGTAGCCCATGCCTTTAATCCCAGCACTCGGGAAGCAGAGGCAGGCAGATTTCTGCGATTGAGGTTAGCCTGGTCGACAAGAGTTAGTTCCAGGAAAGGCTCCAAAGCTATCGACAAACCCTGTTTCAAAAAACAAAGAAACAAAAAATAAAACAAAACAACAAAAAACCCCAGCTAAATAACTCCACAATGTCTCTTTCACATACATTATCAAGGTTTATATGACATTGCTTTGATCTTATCACATCACTGTACAGTTTCCAATTTATCTCCCTTTACTTTGCATATGATATACCAAGCCATAGATATTTTTGAAGAGTTTTAGTTATTGAGCATTCTCTAGATTCTCTTTGCTAATCATGAATGCTACTTCTCTTCCATTTCTTTCATCTCATCCTAATTTACTGCACAGTTTTTTTTGTTTGTTTGTTTTTTACCCTTTAATACAATATAAAATATCCTTCTTGAGTTTTGGGACATTGATCTCTCATGTACGCTTTCATCAACCCACTTATAGACATATAGTTTAGATACTGTTTAAATGTTTTGTTGAAGTAATATTATTCTATAATCAACAATAATATTGTTTTTTAATTCATTTAGTTCTGCAAATAGACTCTATCCTCATCATACAAAAAATGTAAGAGGGATATAAAATAATTTCTTAATTTTACTTAGGATTAATGGAAAGACAAGTAATTGAAAACTGCCAAACAAAATAATAGCAACTTTTTATTTGCTGGAGTATCTCAGATGCTTACAAACACTCTTTGGTAGAAACTTTTGATGTTCCCATTTTATAGACCAATAAGCTGAGACAAAAGTATAAATTAAGGGAAAAGTTAGAAAGAAAGTAAATGGTGGAACTTTTATTGAGATATATGGAATGATACTCTAAAATATAGATCCCTTACCATTGTTTTGTACATAGTAAATATTAGTAAAATTAAGTTTATGATACATCAAGTGTTGTTTGAACTGAGGAACACATATTGATTCACTTCATCTCAAAGTAGTCACTGAAAAACTATGTAATATATTGTCTCTGCACTGCTTATACTTGAGTGTAAATTCTGAAGAAGATAATTTTACCAGGAAATAATGTATTGTTAATAACTAGTGAGAAACTAACAATTTGTGTTTGTAACTCTACTGAACTTAAACATTTGCACATACAAAGTGAACTCTTAAAACTGCGATTCAATAATTTAAAATAAGATCCGCAAGATCCTTTTCAGGTTTTATTTTATCTCATAAATGTTATGGTGTATGACTCTAAACCAAATGGAAGGCCACGATTGGATACCAATGTGACAACTTCCAAGAGAATTCCTTAATCACTAGAATGTACATTTTAGAAGTTTTTATATTGTAGGTGTAACATTCAGTGTGTCCTACTATATCTCTGTTAGTTGTAATGACAAAACTGTGAGATTCAGGTTGGAAAGTCCTGTCAGAGGGCCAAGAGACATGTTTTCCTCTTCTGACTTTCCTGAAAGATATATCTTTCCTTAGACCAGTGATCATTTATGTGTGAGCTCTTCATAAGTCTCAACACCTGATTCTGTAAAGTTACTAAGCACTGACAACACTCAGTCTATTACTTTTGAATAACCATTTTAGACATCAGCAATACACAATAACACCTTTTTTCTCCTACTGCTGCTTTGTGAAATAATAAAGCATGAGCATTACTTTTACCTGGAATCACAGACTTGACCAAATAAGAGTATCTTCCCTCTAAAAATTTATAGTTTGGGGTTCTGTTCTGCCCAGTTCCCACAGCTGGAAAGCCTCCCCCCACAAAAATAAATCACACAGAGGTATATATAAGCTATAAACTAATTGGGCCATTAGCTCAGTGGTGAGGGAGAATTGTCTGTATTCTGTCAATCATGTTTTAAATAAATGCTGATTGGCCAGATAGGAAGTATAGGTGGGAAAACAAGACAGGAAATAGAAATGATATAATGAGAACAGGAGAATTCTGGAAAGGAGGAAATTGATTCCTTCCACTCCTCCCCAAACCACCGAAGCAATAGGATGTGATCTGCCTCACTGAAAAAGGTACTGAGCCACATAGCTAACATAGATCAGAAAAAAATGGGTTAGACAAGATGTGAGAGTTAGCCAATGAGAGGCTAGAGCTAATGGGCCAATCAGCTTTATAACTTATAGTGATCTTTGTATGATTTTCTTTGGGGCTAAACAGTTGTGGGTTACCTGATGGGACAACAAAAACCCCAACAACAAACAAGCTAGCCCCCCCTTTATGTTACAGCTCAGGCTTCTTAATAACTCTTACAATGTATACTAACCCATTATTCTTATCTATGTTAGCCACATGGCTCAGTACCTTTTTCAGCAGGGTAGGTCACATCTTGCTTCTCCGGTGGTCTGGGCAGGAGTGGAGGAAGAGCTTCCTTCTTCCCAGAATAATCCTGTTCTCATTGTCCTGCCTTTACTTCCTGTCTGGTTGTCCCACCTATATATCCTGCCTGGATACTGGCCAATCATCAATTATTTAAAATGTAATTGACAGAATACAGAATTGTCCCACATCAAAAACTCCTTTGAGAATATCTATATTATGTCATGTGTGAGCAGGAAATTAATGGTATGATATGAGTAGACAGTGTGTTCACAGAATATTAATTATAAAGCAGTGATAATTGAATAATTCATGATAGTTGTTAAGAGAGTTTTTTCAAGATCTGCTATGCCAGGACTCAACGCCCAGTCAGTAATGTGAGTTGTCAGTAGCAGTAATAGGAATATGCTATGGTTATCTGGCTCCAAAAATATGATCCATGCATGGTGTGAGCAAAGGATAATAAAGTATCTGCCAGCAGAAAGAAAAAAATCTGTGCAGTTACATACCACATTTCTGGCATGCTATTTGTGTGGATATTGGGCACAGAACTACAGAGGACAGAATAAAGCCTTGACAATTAATTCCCTCATATGATTTGCTCTTTCCTCTTCAGGCATTGTATAAAATAATAGTAAATATCAAATCTCAGAATTACTAACTGTTCTTCTTCTTCCCGGACGAGTGTTCTTCTTCTTCTCGAAGACGAAAGGAGGACGCAAGACACGACAAAACCCACGTGGCATGAGGTTTATTGCAGTGTGAGTAACAGTAAAGGGAGATAAGGGAATAGAAGATGAATGGACAGCGTTCCAGCTTTTAAAGGGTTCGCCACGCACATGCGTCAAATGCCACATTCTGCGCCTGCGCAGCCTTTGCGTGGACCGCTAGGTGCTCCTGGGAAATGTATCTCCCCAAGCGAGTGACACTCAGGGGCCTTCTGGGGAATAACACTTCCACCCTTTTTGATTTATTAAAAATTTAGGGGGTTGAGGGTCTTAATGGGTAGGGAATAGGGGCATAGCCCGGTCTCTCATAACTGCTTCCTGTTGACTTTGTGGGTGTCGACAGTGTGTCCTGGTGATCATGTCTTGTTTGCTGGCATCCTGGGATGGCTGATTGAAACTGCATCCATCTGTTTCTTGAGGAACTGGGTCATCGCATCTGCCTGGGTCTTGAGGGACTGGGTCATCGCAAGGTGCTAAAAAACAAAAGTCACATTAGGAGAGGGAAAAATTAAAGGGGAGATTTGAGGGGGGGCTTCAGGGTTTGAGGTGGGGAGGGGCTTTTGGGTTTTCGAGGCCAAGAATGATAAAAAATTAAATGATACTTATTCCATTTGAGTACTTATTCCTTTTGAGTCTGGTCCGTTTAGGTGGGTCAAGCTGGCTCCCTGGAGCTTAAAGAAAATGTCTTAAAAGAAATAAATTCTTAACCATGTATGATGTTTTGGGCATTACCTTAACATCCAGGAGACACTGCTGCAGTCAGTGGCGAACCTGTCATGTCAAGGAACTTTGTTAAGAATTTGCTTACCACCTGAACCTTTGGCTCCATGTCTGATAATGATTCCTGTAACGACAGCTGAGTGGTTATTCAGAAATTTAGAAAAAGAGGAGAAAGGAAAATATGTTGGCACAAGAGAGTTGAGTGAAGGACAGGACCTCTATTTTCCTTGGACTGGAGTCCTCTGGAACTTAAGAGAGCAAGGTCCTGTCTGAGTTACCGTGTATGAGGGATTGTCTTGAGCTGGAGGAGTAAATGGTTTAAGATGTGACAGGTGTATCCAGTGAGGAATTCCCTCAAGCTTAGCAGCTATGGGAGTCAAAAAGAATTACTCTGAGGGGACCCTGCCATTTTGGGAGAAAGGGTGAGGGACGTTGACCTGGGGGAAAAATAATACCTGATCTCCTATTTTAATTGGCGGTGGACACGGATTAGCACATGGTTGAGGTAATAAGTGGTTGATAAAATCCCACAGTAGTGAGCATAGATGGGTTAGTAGTGGCGTGAGCAGGTGATCAGGAAGGAGGGAGGTTTTAGGTGGGAGGCCGGGGGTTAGAACGGGCCGCCCATACATGAGTTCGAAAGGTGAGATAAAAAGGTGACTTTTTGGGAGGGCTCTAAGCCTGAGGAGGGCCAGAGGTAGGAGTCTTACCCAGAAGAGGTAAACTTCCTGGGACATTTTTACAAGGGCATCTTTTAAAGAATGGTTAGTCCATTCTACCTTACCTGAAGACTGAGGGTGGCATGGGATATGGAAATGCCAGGGAATGTTAAGAGCCTTGAACAGGTTTTGAGAGATCTGGGAAGTGAACTCAGGGCCATTATCTGACTGAAGAGAGGTTGGAATTCCAAACCGGGGAATGATTTCTCAGAGAAGAACATCGGAGACTGTCTGGGCTCTCTTGTTGGTGGTGGGGAAGGCTTTAACCCACTCAGACATTGTGTCCACCAAAACCAGGAGATATTTAATTCTTTTGACTGTGGGCATATGAGTAAAATCCAGCTGCCAGTCAGTTCCCGGAAGGGAGCCCCTGGCCTGGTGCGTAGGAAAAGGGAAGCTACGGTATTTGGTCTTGGGATCTGACTTCTGGCAGATCTGACAGGAGGCAGTGATCGCCTTTAGGAACCTGATATCCTCAGGGGTGGGTTGGAGGTGCGCCCTAACAAAATGAAGTAGAGCTTTGTTATTAGGATGAAAGAGTTGATGTAGGTAGGACAGGATCGGTTGGGTGTCAGGAAGTGTCTGTGAGAGTGTGGGCTGTACTGTAAGAACTCCCTGAGGTGACTGAGATAGATCTGGGCTCTGGAGTTCTGCTCTCTTAGCTGCTCTGTCAGCCCGATTATTTCCCTTGGAAACAATGGAACTGTCGGACTGGTGAGACCGACAGTGAATAATTCTTATAGCTTTAGGGAGATGGGAGGCTTTTAACAGGTTCATAATATAACCTGAGTTAGTTATGGATCCTCCTTTTGTCATAAGAAGCCCACGCTCCTTCCAGATAGCTGCGTGGGACAGGAGGATATGAAACGCATACTTAGAGTCTGTGTAAACATTTAAAGATTGTACCTCAGCTAACTGAAAGGCACGGGTGAGAGCTATCAGCTCAGCCTGCTGGTTAGTAGTATGGGCAGGGAGTGCCCCTGCCTCAACTATCTATGTATCTGATACTATGGCATAGCCTGCTCTATGGGTCCTATCATACAAAAAGGAGCTGCCATCTGTGTACCAGGTATAAGTGGCCTGGGACAGTTTGCCCTCCTGTATATGTGAGGTGTGGGGCAGTAGATCATCTAAGGTCTCTATGCAGGAGTGGGATGAGGAATCATTAACATTAGGTTGAGGTAGAAGATTTGAGATATTAAGAGGTGGGCAGTATTGAAAGGTGAGACTGACATCTTCTACCAGCGCCACCTGGAGGGAAAGGACTCGGAAAGGGGGTAGAGTTTGTAAGCCTTTGTAAGTTAAAAGGTTGGACAGATTATGGTGAGTGAAGACTGTGGTGGGTGCCCCAAAGATTAGTTTCTTTGACTCACGAATAAGAAGCTCAGCAGCCACCGAAGCACATATGCAGAGTGCCCAGCCCTGAGTGGTGAGGTCCATCTTCTTTGACAGATATGCTACAGGTGCAAGAAAAGGTCCCAATTGATGTCCTAAGACCCCAAGGGCATATCCCTCCTTTTTTGCTACATAAAGAGAAAGAGGACGAGTTAAATCTGGAAGATGAAGAACTGGAGCCTGGATAAGGGCTCATGCAGGGAGCCGAGAACTGCTTCGTATAGGGTACGGGCGAGGAGAGAAAAGGAGGGGATCCAGTTACAATGAGTATATGATAAAGTATTCAAAAATAACAAATGAAAATGAACAAGCAAAAGACTTTTCATTAGCAAATTACATATGCATTTTTAGTGGAGAGTCAATACTGTGATATCCATACTAACAAATGGGGATAATCTCTTATAAGATGAACAAAACACTATACACATCTTTAATTTTGTATTCTTGCTGATAGAATTATTAATTTTTTTATTTATTGTTGCTGAAGATGTCATTTGGATCAGATTTTACTCTGTTATGACAACTCGTGTATGTATTCATTATGTAACTCAAGATACCCTTGACTCCTCTTTCAATCTCTGAAGTTCTGAAATTGTACAAATGGATTACTATTCCGGACTGGAGCTGTATTTAAATGATGTGACTATACTATAAAAACTTTCTCTTGTAAATCAAGTTTGGAAAGCCAATAAACTTCTCTATTTTACTTTTCTCTTATCCAACTATTTGAGAAATGATATTATAATGATAGAGAGAAGTTTTGAAAAGCCTACTATCTATCTTTGTGTTCTTCTCTCTCTCTCTCTCTCTCTCTCTCTCTCTCT
>NW_004949191.1:250412-251693 GCF_000317375.1 Microtus ochrogaster
CCTATTCCCTCTACACACACTCCCACCCCCTATAATCCTAAGAGACTGTAATGCACTTTGCTTTGTGGAAGGTCCAAGGCCCTCCCTACTACATCTAGATTGAGCAAGGTATACATCCCAAGAGAATAGGATTCTAAAAAGCCAGTACATACAGTAGAGATAAATCCCAGTTCCCCTGTCAGTGGCCCCTTAGTCTGTCCCAGCCATACAACTGTCAACCACATTCAGAGGGACTAGTTTGGTCCTATGCTTGTTCCTTCCCATTCCAGCTGGAGTTGGTGAGCTCCCAGTAGCTCAGGTAAACTCTTTCAGTGGATAAACACTTCATAGTCTTGACCTCTTTGCTCATATTCTTATTCTTTCTACTCTTCAACTGGAACTTGGGAGGATGATCTTCTCCAAATATAGGAGGATATACAAATAACTGTGCTCTGCTGCTAGAACATCCAAACAGTCTCTCAAGGTCCATTTGTCTATTTCTTAGAGAAAAATATTAAATGCTTTATTCAAAAATTGCACATTCTTCCAATATTCCATTTCAGGTTAGGGTAGAGATAAGTTCTTTATTTAAGTCATCATAGTTTCTAATTAAACAAAAAACAAAATATCAATGACATGACAATAATATATTGTTGCGCACACCCAAATTAAAAAAAATAAAATATTAATAAAAATCAAGCAACTAGAGAATATAATTTATCATTGAAAGTCACTATAGTTTTATATAATTATACCCTTTATTTTATCAATAAGTTAAAAATATAGAATTACTTTCTAGCACCAAAGTGTGATCTGTGAATCAATCATGTCCTCAATAACTCACACTTATTTAAAATGCAGTTTCATTCTGAAAGAATACATAGGCATATCTTTATGAGTTTAAGGCAAGCCTGTTCTTCATATATAGGTCCAGTCAATTGTACATAGTGCAGCCCTGTCTCAAACAAACACACAATGGAGGTAGAAATTAGGCTTCAGCCTTTTAAGAACATAAACTGTATTTTAAACAAAAGCCTTATATTTTGGTGCACAACAGTTTGAAAAGAACATGTTGCAAATATAACACTCAGCACTAAATTGTAGATCTCTATCAAATCCCTCCTCTCAAAGCTCAGGGAACCCATGAAGAAGATGAGGAAGGAGCTCAAGAGCCAGAGGTGATGAAAGATACCAGGAGGAAAAGGCCCCCTAAATCAACATGAACCAATCTCATGTGTACTCTCAGGGACTGAATCAGCAAACACAGAGACAGCAGGGGCTTGCACCAGGTCTTTTGCATAT
>NW_004949191.1:251793-278136 GCF_000317375.1 Microtus ochrogaster
TATATATATATATATATATATATATATATATATATATATATATATATGAACTTCGAGTTCAGTGATTTTATGGGACACCTGAGTAAGAGAAGAAGGGAGTCTCTGATTCTTGTGCTTTCACTGGAGCTCTTTTCCTTCTGCTTTCTTTTCTAACTTCAATATGATAGTTTTTGCTTCATCTTATTACATTTTATTTTGTTATACATATGTATTTTACACATATTTTGATGATTTTTGGTAATTTTACATCATGTACCATGATCCTACTCATTTTCCCATCCTTCTATATCTGTCCTTCGCACTTGAAGCACCACCCACAAGAAAAACTTATAAAGAAATAATAAAAATAGGAAATAAAGAAATAAAAATAAAAGTAAGAATATTAATTGGAAAGCAAACATAAAACAAAGCAAAAAAACAAGAAAGGAAACAAAATAAAGAAAAAAACACTTTGCACATCCATCTTGCGTACACCTCCAACACCTCTTCATTTGTCTCAGTGGCACTGGAAAATGGTGTGAATCATGTAGTGCAGCCTTTTGTTCAAATGGTTTTACTCTCAAATTTTCATGTGTAATGTGTTGTTCATCCTGTTCAAGGCATCTGGCTTCTGGTATGCCATCAGTATTGGGCCCTCACTGAAACTCCTGTCATATATCCTTCTGTTGACTTTACTCATGGAGGTCCTGCGACTATGGGCTAAGATTGTTCAGGACCAGTCTTTTCACATGCGTGTGCAGATAGATGGGGTAGATGCTGGGTAGTGTTAATGCAAAGCCCTGAATATGTACCTGAGAAGTAGCTTAGTTGATCAGTCCTGGATAGTGGAACTGCAACCCTCAAATGAGTGGTGAACTGCACCCCTCAAATGAGTGGTGGAACCACGTCTGCCATACCCATAGTGAATGGTGGGGACAGTTTTCCCCAGTGAGGGGGCCATCTCTCCATTAAACAGTGGTACAGCTATTGCATGCCAGGGTCATTGGAGCCATTCTTCCAGGGCCACAAGGGGTGGAATCAGCTCTTTAGGGGGAGGGGATGTCTCCAGGACAGTAAGGGGTGTGGCCAGCTCAGTATGTCCTTAGCACTTCAACCCATGATTCAACACATATATCTCATGAGCCCCTGTGGTAACACAGGCAGTGGACATCAACACAGACCCTAATGGCAGGAACACCAGTGATGGGGAAGCTCAACCAATCACATCTGGTTAGGGTGTGGCCACCTGGAGGCCAGGTAGAAAAACTGGGAGATGCAGGTGTGCTCTCTCTCTGCGCAGTGCCCACCGGACCTACCAGATTTTGGAACTCCCATTCTTATAGTGTAAGTTTCCCCTCTTTATCCATTAAAGTATTCCTGTTACTCTTGAGCTAGCCTGGTTTCTTATAATAACGACTTAATTTGCCAACACACCAGGAACCCAGACAAGATCATCTGAAACAGCTTTGGCACAGATATCACCATGACCCTGTGCAGTCTTCTCAAATAAGGTTGGGGTCATCATGTTCCCTGAGCCCCAACATGGTTCCAGGTGGCAGCACATCCTTTGGAGGTAATAATGGCCACAGATATTAACACAGACCCTGGTTGAGGTAGGGCCATGAACCCAGACATGGATCTTTGTATAAGCTTGGGCCTACATGACATTGTGACCCCAGGTGACACTGTAGGCTGCTTAGATCAACACAGCACTGATAGCTGCTTATCCCCCGAACTCCAATGTGGCCACAGAACTGGAGAACCTGGACATCCTTGTGGTCTTTGGTAGCAACATTGGCCATTGACATCAGCAAAGATCCAGGCTGTTATTGTGTATATTTTTTTAAAAGAATGAATGAGTAAATGAATGTATGAATAAATAAAATAAAACCTAATCACTTGGGTAAAAGTCAGCAACTGAGCTGTCATTTATATCTTATGGGAGTGGTAAAATCAGTTTTCTCAAACAGAGTGATAGTGAGCATATAAACCACTCCAAGATAGGCCTCATATTCAGGAATAAATGACCAACATATAACAGACTTGACAGGGTTTTTTTTTTTTGTGCTTTCATTTCATTACAGTGTGGTGGTATATTTGGGAGGCATGTTTTATTTATTTATTTTTTTTGGTTTTTAGGGGTCTTGTTGTTATATTGGGTTTTTGTTTGGTTTTGAAGAAACAAAAAGTTGGATGATTAGGGAGGGAGAGAGGATCTGAAAGGACTTGAGTGAAGGGAAGAATATTAAACCATTTAAAACTTGTTTTAAATAATAAAAACCAAATAAAATGTATTTACACACACAAACACAAACAATTCTGAACATTTTTCTTTTACTTGATATATACATTGCTACCTAAATATCAGTGGTCTTAAATAAACATGTTGCAAAAGCTTCCTATTTTATTGAGTAGGTAAACAAGTTTCATAAATTTCACTATTTATTCTGAATTTCACATCATTATTTCAGGTCTCTTATAGTCCAGTTAAAAAATAAAGATTTTATTGTATAGATATTTATGGAGGAATGTTTTGGTATTGGAAAATTCTAGTCTATTTCATGATAAAATATTGAAGAGTTACTTCAATTCCCATGTATACTCTATTTCTAGCTTTATAGCTTATATTTATTTGCATATTCTAAAGCCAAGAATACACAAGAGCAGTAGACATTGTTCAATTACTGGAAATCAAACAAAATTTCAATATTTAAAAGAGATACTATATCTTTAGTTGATTATGTATTTATTTTACCATACAGGAAACATTAATGTTAGATTTTGGTCCTTGTCTAAGGAGGGTACTAAATGTTAAATTTATATTAAGAAATAATATAAATGATAGTACTATAACTAAACACTTGAAACATATCAAACTTAAAAACTTTATATTGAATATCATATTGCTCTTAAAAATAACTTCAAAGACTCATTATTAGCTTTCTTTCTTACCATTCACTTATACCTAATTTCTTAACATATTGACTAAAAAATATGTTTACAGTAGTATCATTTTTAAAACACTTTTTATTCTCTCTGGTTTACTCACTTCAATAAACCATGGTTTTAATTTCATGATTTATTGACGTTAAACATCACTAGTAATACATTAGCATTACTGTGGTTGTTTTATTAATTCAAGTAAAAAATTAACTGTTATAAAATCTCTTAAAATTTTAAATGATCATAATTTTATAAGTGGAACATCTTTTATTATCCAATAAGCATTTAGAAAAAAACATTTTTGGAATTAGTAATGACATTTCACATGATATTCCAGTTCTCTTGATGAACTCACAACTTTTGATCTATGTAATTTTCTTATGTTTTTACTTTGTTCATTTATTGCTTTTTTTACCTCACATTCTTTCTTCAGTATTTGAAATCTGTATTTTATTCTCCCCAATGAATCCTACTCCTCTTTTTTTTCATATTTTTCCTCACAGATCTCAACATGATGTGTGAACTTGGACATGTTTCTTAATGTGTTTCAACCCTGCTTTCATTAAATAAAGACTGTGGACAAACATACTTATTTAAGCTATACATTATTTAATTATTTTGCTATTTGAGTTTATAATATGATTATATCATTTCCCCCTTTTCTTTTTTTTTCTTTGCTAGATATCTGTATACTTGTCTTTTCCAATACCATGTATTTTCCAGTCCCCTCATTTCCCCCATCTACCCTTTCAACCTCCCCCACCAAAACCACACAAAACTTAAAAATACACAATAAACAAAGAAACAACACAAATATAAAAACAAAACAAAACAAAAAAATAATCATATAATGGAATTTGTAGTATAACAGTTGAATCAGTTTATCTTTTAGTTTGTCTGTCTTTGCTTGCAAGTGTACATTAATAGAAGTCAGTGGTCTGACTTGAAGCCTATGATTTCTGCTATACCACCAATAATGGAATCTCACAGGCCTTTTCTTGTATATCATGTTGTCCTATGTCATGGAGATCCTACTGTTTTGGATAGGTAGGTTCATCCACTTTACATTCTCCAAAGAGTTAATAGATTGGTGGAGAACCTCTTTCAGCCTTTGAGAGAATGGACAAGGTTGGGCATGGCCTTGGCTACAAAAAAGAGCTGGCTCTTCTTCTTTATCTCTCTTTATCAATCTCTCCACCCCCTTACCTGTGTGTTGGATTCCATTTCCATACCCTGTTGTGATATGTGAGTCCCCACTTAAATAAAGAACCCCTTTATTATACTCTATTTGGAGACAGTGTGGGATTATTTCATTTTGTGAACTCCCCTTTATCTGGCACATTTTCCTTCATTTGACATCCCCAATGTGGGTACAAGTCTACAAATACTGTGATGGGTTTCATGCCACTGCTGTACTCCCCGGTTGGCCATCCCAGACATTTTTTTTTGCCCACAGGGCACTTGCCACTCCTTAGAACATTGACTAGGACTTTCCCCACAGCAGCACCCCATTTTTTCACTCTGCAATCTCCATGACATTATGTCTCCTGGTTAAACATATGGCAACTCGTGACTAATAGAAAACTTTGGGTCTCTTTCTAATTTGACCACCAAAAAACTTTTAGTGTGTATGGAATTGCTTTAATTACTCTTGATAATTGCTCTTAAATTTGTTAAACAAAGCATATTTTCCAGTATATAAGCAGGCAACAACATGCACGCTCTGATTGTGGTTCTCAGATATATGGTTGCAATTGGAATACCTGCTGGCAGATAAAGATTATTACGCCTACATCAATTCACTGAAATTTCCCAAGGGAGGTAAGTGAAAAAATAAATTTGAAAGTTATATGATTACAAACAATATTACCATTTGAAAATTTAATAACTATTTTGATTACACTATGGATGGTATTCTGCAACATTTATGTGATTTTCCTTATATATCCATTTATTTGATTTTGAGGATTAGCTTTGTTTTTTATATTATATCCTCAAGAAAATTATAACAGAGCCAAGAATCAGGCACTTTTAGAAATTATGTAGTCTTTACAGACTAATAATGAACAGCTAGATGAAAAAAAAATAACATTGAAAAGGATAACATTAATTTATAGGCAAAATTCAATCCATGTCTAACAGGTCTGATAAATTATCTGAAAAAAATCATACTGCTTAATTTAACAATTGAAATCGGTTATAAAGCTATGATAGGATAATAGAAAGTGTATCTCTCCAAAAAGGCAACATGCACACCAACTAAATAATGTCCAGGGTTGAGACATTATTGTTACTGGACAAATTTTATAACTTGAAATCATATGTGCACAATAGTGACCATAAGTTAAATAAATAAATGAGGGCACTAGAACTGTAGGAGAAGAGATTCAGACTTTACAAAAGAAAGTGGTTAAAAAGATTTGAAACAATGAAGGAAATTATTGGAATTGATGCGCAGGGAGAGAAGGTACAAGAACTGGATTTAGCTTCACCAGTATGTGTCAACGTCAAGGATGACTTACCCAGGGCTCTTTGTAAGTACCCTGTAATCTCCTCTGACAAAATTTTGAGTACAAAATACTCTAACGGATTTGAAGAATGTAAATGGCAACCAATATGTATGAGCAATCTAAAGGAAATTAAGCAAGCAATAGCATCTTACAGCTTGCATTCACCATTTGATAGGGAAATGGTAAAAACTTGGACGTCAAGTAAGTCAAGTAATAAGACTACCCTACATGATTGATTTCAATTGGTCTCAGCAGTCCTCAAAAACAGAACACAAATGCTATGAATGTGCTACTAATGAGAAGAGTAAAAAAATATAGAATAACAGGGGAAAACAAAAGGATTTGAGGCTTCTCAAAATCAAATTCTTGGTGAGGGCTATTAAGCATATTTAAAGGACCAGGTGCTAAATGATGAACACAACTTGTCCAAATGCCACCCAACAGCCTTAAATGCTTGGGACAGGATTCAAGAACTAAGAAAAATAATTAAATTATATACCATGGTTAAATGGGGTCAGAGAGAACACTTTAGTGACTTTTTACAAAGATTAAGGCTGTACAAATAGGAATAACAAACCCAGAAGCTGGATGAGTATTTATTGAGACTCTGGCTTTTGAAAATGCCAACTTAGTACACAAAAAGATGCATTGGCCTTTGCAAGTCATATCATCAACAATGGATGAATGGAATCTGTGTACAATGAATGTTGAGACATTTGACTATAATACTACTGAGGCTTGTGTAGGAGAAACAATTTCTAATAGTATAAGGAAACACCAAAATGCCAAATGTTTTAATTATCGTAGAATAGGACATCTTTAAAGGAATTGTAGTCAAGGAATTCCTAGAAATAATACCTCCTCTGGGAGTGGCATAGTTAGAAGGTCTTATCCTTCTAAACTATGTAGGAAATGTGGCAACAACCAACATTGGACCAATGAATGTAGATCAACAAAAGACAGACAAAGATATATGATGTCATCAGAAAATTCCTTAATGGTCCTCTAGCAGGCCCCCATGCCAAATGCCATCCAGTAACTTCCAGTCACTGTGGAGGACATATATCACCAGAAAAATTTAAAAATCCAGGGACTACTGTAAATAACCATACTCATCTGAATGATGGAATAGACATGGAGTATGGATCAAATCTGTAGCAGGAAATAGAAAACATATATTTTGACAGATTTCTATAAATGATCAAATACCAAAGCTAAGAGTGTATATAAATAGCATTATACTTGAGGGACTACTGGACAAAGGTATAGATATGACTATTATGACTACAAAATCTTGGCATCCAAATTGGCCTCTTCAAGAGGCAGATGTTTAATTCTTAGGTATGGGAAACCTATTTAACGTGAAACAAACATGAGATTGGTTGAAAACATAGGACCAGAAGGACAGAAAAGAATGCTGAGTCCATATGTAGCTAATATTGGAGTGAATTTATGCTGCCATGACCTATTGTAGCAATGGAATACCAAGATTAACATCCCTGCAGTCCCAAAATCTCATGTTTCTGGGAACGATATTAAAAGGTACTATAAACAAAGGTCAACAGCCATTCAGGCCATACAAAGAACGAAGAAAATAGCAAATACTCAAATGGACTAATGGCTTTACCTTTAAAATGGTTAATTGAGAAACCAATAGGGATTAAACAATGGTCTTTAACAGAAGAGAAACTGCAGGATTTAGAACAGCTGTTACAAGTGCAACTATGCTCACCATATTGAAGAATCAACCAGCCCTTGAAATTCTCCTGTATTTGTTGTTAAAAATAAATCTGGTAAATGGAGAATGGTGACAGATCTAAGAGCTGTCAACAGGTAATTAAACATATGGACCTTCTACAATCTGTGTTGTGTTGACCTCAGAATGGAAAACAAGAGGTGCACTGCATTGTGGAAGGGGTTTTGCTCTTATTTCCATATGAGAAGGAAAGGTATGTTTATGTTTTTAGGCCACTGTCCTATTTGCTGCACAGTTGTTTAAAGATGGTTTAATATACTAATATAACGGCTTAGGCTTTAAGTTATAGAGATATTAATTATTATATGTCAATAGGGATCCACAAATATCATATATATATATATATGATATTTATGTATATGAGAGAGAGAGAGAGAGAGAGAGAGAGAGAGAGAGAGAGAGAGAGAGAGAGAGACTAATCAGGTTTTTAAATACATAGAGATTGTATTCTGCATAGATAGGCAACCTTCAATCACTTCAAAGAAATGTAGAATATAACATTTAAATAATTAGAGTTCTATTGATGAGAGACATGATTGCTTCTTGCAGCACCAATCTATTCCCAAGACAATGTTGAGCACCAATGACCTTACTTGGAGCATGTTTTCTTCTTGACAAAACTAGCCTTTGTAAAAGAAACTGTATACACCTTCACCACTGACATAATGCATGGTGTCTGGAACAGACAAGCAGGATACAAGAAAAAATAGTGCTAAACTTTGCCAAGACAGGGTAAGATGGTTCTGAAATTTTTCCTTCCACTGAAAATTGGTCTGTCAATTATTTTAGATCTTAATCAAAGTTGGTTGCTCCAACATTGCAAAAGAGACTATGTTGATATCCCAGATAGCTAGTTGTCTCTGTCATCTACCATACAGTTTGCAAGCTGCTTGATTGTACTTCCTGCCCACTCAATTAATACTATCTCCATTCTCAGGTCTTTGATGAGGTTGAAGACTAGATAGTCGTAGTTACTTTCCTCTTATGACTTACCCAAGCCATTTCTAATACAAGACTTAAACTCCTTAGGGTAGAATAATTATTGAAACTTTTAGCATATGTTTTTTGCTTATTATTGTTTATTCTGGATTTAATTTTAATTTTTATACTTTATATCTGTTCCTATTTTATATAGCTTTATATATGGTTTGGAAATTTTTTATTTAGACAAAATGGAAAGGTGATGGGGAACTTCTTTCTGATAATGTTTGAGAGGTTGGACAAGGTTGGGCATGGCCTTGGGTACTAAAAAGCATTGGGCCCACCTGTTCTCTTTTTCTCTGCTCTCAAACCTGGATGCTGGAATCTGTTCCTGTTCTCAGTTGTGATCTGTGAATCCCCCCTTAAATAAAGAACCCCATTGTTATACTCTGTTAGGAGCTAGTTTGGGATTGCTTCATTTTGTACATTTCCCTTCATCTGGCTCATCTCCCTCAATAGATGAGATGGATGTTGTGATGAGCCAACTCATAGCCCTAGATCTGGGCCTGGGCGGTAGGTGCTTTGGTTCAGCTTACTAGATTTTCCTCATTATCACTACCCAGATGAGCTTCCCAAACTGCCATGGCTAGTTCACTCAATGCAACCTCCAAAGAACAGGTTTCTAAACCTCAGGTCTGGGTCCCTCTTACTTGCATCACCAAAGCTAGCTCTACAGTTTGCCCTTTTGATGATGGAGGGTCATCTGTCTATGTGTTACTTTCATTGGTTAATAAAGAAATTGCCTTGGCCCTTTGATAGAACAGCAGCTTAGATAGGCAGAGTAGACAGAACAGAACGCTGGGAGAAAGAAGCAGATTCAGGCAGTTGCCATGCCTCTCCTCTCTGAGATGGATGCAGGTTAAAATCTTTCCCTGTAAGCCACCACCTCGTTGTGTTACACAGATTAATAAATATGGGTTAAAGCAAGGTGTGAGAATTAGCCAATAAGAGGCTGAAACTAATGGGCCAGACAGTGTTTAAAAGAATACAGTTTCCGTGTAATTATTTTGGGTAAAGCTAGCTGGTGACTGGGAGCCAGGTGTCTTAGGGGATTTAGAGGAAAGTGGCAACTCTCCTGCTGTCACACCTCAGGACTGGCTCATCTGCAACCCCTATAATAATGTCAAATCTAATGTGCTGCCCCTGTTAGGTGCAGAGCACACTCTCAAGTGTGCAGCAGCTGTTGGAGGGTAGAGATAGTTCTATCATTTTGTGACCCCTGAATCATCTCTCTCATCTGCCACAAGTAGCAAAGGGGTGAGGGTATCTTTCAATCGCCCATACCACCACAGACGAGGTAATCAATTCTTCTGCTCTTATGCCTACTAAGCTGGCTCACCTGTGTTGTTGACCCTTAAAGGGTCAGCTCTAGTGTACTTCTCAGGTGAGGTGAACACCAATGGTGAAGAGTGAAGCCATTTTTCCCAAGTAAGGGGAGAACTCTACCATGAGGGGCAGGGACAGCTCACCTGCTGTAATATCTAGCTAAGAGAATGACCAGTCATCCCAGAGCTATACAGAGTCAGTGAAGAGTATGGCTGGCTCAGCACAACATGGTTCGAATAATTCCCTTGTTAATATTAGCTATATGCATTACAACAGACCCCAGCTCCAGCAGGACCACGGATCCTGACACAGCCTTTGGCAGCAGCTAGGGTCAAGATGCCACCATGCCCTGTTGACAGCACAGGCCACTATACTGCTGCTTTCTCTATTTCAAATTCATCATCTATTTGCCATTGATTTTTGCTATATACATATATAATAAATATGTATATTGTCTTAGGGTTTCTGTTGCTGTGAAGGTATGCAATGATGACAACACCACATTTTGTTTGGTTGCAGTTTACTGTGCTGTTCTCAATCTATTGGAAAGACAAGTTTTATTGATGATGGGTGGGCTCCACTTTTCTGTGGATATAAGAACAAGTATTAAGAATTTAAATAGTCATTATGCTGGTTTTGTAAAATATAAGATATTGGTTCTCCTCTAGTATCCAAAAATTCATTACACCATGGTTAGTTGTTTTTTTCTAGTGCCAGATATGATTTCCTTTTTGTTGACTGAGTCTTAATGCATAATCAAAGAGCTCTTTGTTAATAACAAGTTATATGTGCCACTACGGCACCATTAGCATTATCATGTCATGTCTATTATTTTTGTATTTCATAGCGATCATAGTTGGGTAAGACTATTGGTTCCTTGGTGCCTTCTGGCACTTTATCTCCCCCATTCCTTTCCTTTCATTCCTCTATCATTAACTAAACTCCGCCTCCTAAAATATAATAAGTTATATTTATATTTTAATTTAATAATATAAATATAATAATATAAATATAAGTTTATATTTAATAATAATAAAATATAATAATATAATAATAATATAAATATAAGTTAAGTTAAGACTTAACCATTAAGAGAAACACACGAAGAAATACTTCTTTATCCTATATTTACTTAAAAATAAGATACAAATTTATAAAACAAATGAGCAAAAATAAAAACTCCCTTCCCCCATTCTCTGTCAATATTAGTAAAAGTGTTTGGTTTGAAGACAACTTGGGATGCCTACAGCCTAGCAAAGATTAATATATGTTTGTTTTCCCCCAAGTTCCCCTATAGTGACTCAAAAACCATTTTATTGCCATAATAGTTCTCAAAAATTTGGATTTACTTGCAAAGAAGGTATATAAACTTGAAATCAAAGACATCTCTTTTCAAACTGGGCTCCCTTTGATATATTCCATGGAAGAATGAAATTTACATGTAAATAAATTTCTATTTTTCTTTTGTTAATCTGTCTTTTGTAGCAAGAATCCATTGAAGCAAAGAACTGAAGAATGTTATTTCTTCTGTGCTATCCTTGATCTGTAGTCAAACTCTTTATCCTCAAATTTTATATTTCTACTAGCATTATTACCACTAACTTGGTACTGGAATTAATATTCCATGAAGTTATACATCTAATAGTGACACAGATATCAACTTATTTTAATTACCTCCTTTAAAGGAATGTATTCATATAGATCATTTCCTTTCTACTATCAAATGACAAAAATCAAGCAAGGTTTTTCTTTTGGCACTCTAATCTGAATATATTATTCTTCCCAATACCACGTTAGCCTCCCAAAATTAGTTTCAACATATAATTATTATACTCAACATTTTTCAATTCAACTCTTCCATATGTCTTCACATTCTTCAAAAATCTGTCTTTTGCTTTTATAGTCCTAACTCCAGATTTATAATATAAATTGTATTTTGAAACTAATATGATATATTTTACATTATAAATATAACATCTTTTAAATTGTATAGGATAATATAGTAAAAGAAAATATTTAAATATCTTGTAATCAATTATAATATGTAGCACATTTTCCTAAACCAACTTACTTGTTACTGTTTATGGTGAACACCAGACTGTTTTATATTATTACTTATATTTTGTTAGCATAATTGATAACTTTACTTCCATATTTGACATTGCAAGGGATATATTTTATTTCTAAAATATATATTTATTTCTAAAATAATATATTTTAGAAAACTCAATATTATGTAAAACATAATCTATGCAAGCAAAGTTAATGGCAATATTGAATCAAAATCAGATATTAGACCATATTAAAGTCCAAAGTACATACCTTTCAGGTGTGGTATGAAGTTACCATTTTTCTTCACTCCAAACTCTCTTGCCAACCATGAGATCAGGCTTGTATCTTGAGTTCACTAAGCATTTGCTATGCTCTACATCATTAATTTCCAGTTTAGGGAAATTTTGCTTCTCAAGAAAAATTTGTGTTAGAGATCAGCTTTGACAATGATACTTACCAGGTTAGGGGCATGCGGACTAGAAAAATAGTGAAGAGATGGAAGATGTGAGAAAAAAAAAAACAGAAATCATAGGCTAGTACTGGGAGGGAGTTCCAGTAAATACCGAGATCACCCATATTTAATTCTTAGTTGCTTAAAATACCCCAACCCCAAAAGGTAGGCATAATATTTTTAATAAAAATGCATTTACATGAAGAGACTAATCAAATGTTGCAGGCTACATTCATAGTTAAACTTTCGGTTGCTAGAACAAGACAAGTAACACTCATACCCTAGACCAGAATATTCTGTAAGCAAATGACTCCCTGGGAGTAGAAACTTTGTAGGAGGGTTCTTAGCTTTTTGTTTGAGGTAGAAAGAGGTCTACTTCTTAAAACCTGAAATATAAGGTATGGATATTAGTCACAAATGTTGACAATAATCTTGAGAGAGCAGAATTCTCTGATCTAAATCTAGCTGGGACCTTTGTTTGAGGTAGAAACAGACCATAACCTTGAAGGAAAAGAAGTTAAGTTCCAACTCTCTTAGCTTTAGTCAAGGTGGTACGGCAACAACTTTGAGCAAGCTGAAATTCTCTGACCTTCAGACAAGGTAAAAATAGGCTCACATTTTTGGACCTCCAAAAATTTCTACCTTTTTATTAATTTTAATAAATTCTGTGCTTTTGAAAAAGGACAGATGGTCACATTTGCTTTAGGTGAATATTTTCCCATTTTTCAGACTTACCTATCTTTGGTATATGCATTCTAATCATACATGCCATTGTCTTGGGTGAATTGGGGAAAAGAGATCATACCTGTCTCTGACTGCTGACTTCTATAAGTGAAAGGTTAAGAGAGAAAGCATCTCTAGACACTCTGTGTTTCAGTCAACTTATTGTCAAGAGAGTTTACCAATAATGAGATGTGCAAGCAGATAATGCTTTGTAATATACATGCTCCTAGGACTACAGTATCTCCTATTTAAAAGAGTGGAAGATGATTGGTTTGGGAAAGCTGTTTTGAATTGATCTAGAGTTTATTTTTTAACAGTTTTCAGCTGTATCAACACCTAAATTCATTTTTAATTCCAAGAACTCATTGACAATGTCAAACTTCTTTTAGACAAGTCTTAATCCTTTCCTAATCATTATCATCTAGAGTGAACTAAAGCAGTTACAAACATCAACAAGTCAATATCATAATTCTAGTGTGGAAATTAACAATAAACACATAATTTATTAAATCACAATTCTCTTAAATCCATTATAATCAAAAGATAGGAGAACATCTCTCTGATGGGTCAGAATCCAACTGCAATGCTGCTTTTAAGTAACTGTTCCTGTCTCTGAATAGCAGCAAAAACATTTTAGGGTACCCTCCTCATATTTCAAGAGGGGCTTCAATCACTCCTTATAATTTTCCAGACAGGAAAATTGTTGTCTCAGTTTTCAGGTACTTTATTTCAACATCAGAATGAATATCCCACTGACAATATGAGTTCTGTGCCCCGAAGTATAACACAGTCAAATATTCCATATGCATTTCTGGATTGGCTCCAAGGTAAGCAGGACACATTAGGTCTGGAAGTTTGTGAAGCAAGCCCATCAAGAGGCTGGGAATCATCATTACCATGATCTTCCTTTCCTTTTGGGTGTGCAACATTGAGGTATGAGGAAGTCAAGAACATGGGCTCTCATTCAGACTTCTCTGTGGGGGAGTTAGCAGCTGTAATGTCATAGGGGCTGGCGCCATTCTACTGGACTCACTGAATCATCTTGGTTGATCCTCATCCTATGAAAAAAGAGAGACATGCCCTTGATCCCATATTAATACAGGGTCAGGTTCTCTCAATAATCCTGTTCAAAGGTCTCTCCACCTTGCTTAAATAAAGGCAACCTTGGTGCCATCATACCAAAATCTGTCCATGGCAGATTGCTCATTGACATTCATATTCAAGAAAATTGGAGTAAAAAGTGCATGACTTAAGATTGTGTGGTAAATGATCTTTTTTAATCTTTTTAATTTAATTTTAATTTAATTTAATTCAATTTTAATTTAAAAAATTATCTTTTTTAATCTTTTGAAGTTGTGTTTTTAAGGAGCCATGGGCACACTCCACAATTTCTTGTATTTGAAGATTATAAGGAATACCTATCTTATGTTCAATACTCCATTGGGAACAAAATTGCTGAAATGCTTTATTAGCATATGTGGACCCATTATCTGCATTAATGATTTTTAGGGTTCTCATATATGAGAAGCATTTTAAGTAATGAGTTTATTAGATGCTTAGTGGCTTCTCCAGTTTCTATAATGGCCTTCAAGAATCCTACATCTGTATCAATGGTTATACACATATATCTTAATTTTCCAAACTCTGCAATATGAGAAATATCAATTTACTCACAGATGAAATACATGTCAATACTATGGGAATATATCACATTGTTTAAAAATTTGTTGAGCAGCTTTTCTTGTAAATCTAAATTATTTTCTTAAAATTATACTATTTTGATGATGGAGAGCATATGATATCTGAGCAAGCTTAACATGAGATAAAGCAATTAGTTTTATAAGTTTATCAGCTAAAGTATTACCTTCAGCTAGTCGACTGGGAAGTTGAATGTGCTCTAATATGCCCAATAAAGTATATCAATTTTCTTTGTTGTACTAACTTGATTTTTGCCAGTCCCAATACATGAAATGGTTTCTAGGACTTGAAAAGCCTAAAAAATATATTGCCTGGCAGTATATATATATTTAATGCCTTATTTACAAAAGGCCAGTTCTGTTTTTGCTACAGGTCCTTCACTATTAACAACATTTACAGATTTTCCATTGGAAGAATCATCTGTAAAAAATAACATAACATCCTTAAAGAGATTTTTTGCTACAACTTTAGGGAAAATAAAGAAATGTAGTTGTGTGAATTTCTGCAAGAGATTAGCCGGGAAAAGATTATTAATGTGGCCTTTTTAAATTTAGCAAACAAATTGCCCAAGAATCACAATTTTGAAATAATAACTGTTATTCCCCAGAGGGCCCCTGAGCATCGCTCGCCTGGTGATGGAGGAAGGTCATTGGCTAATAAAGAAACTGCCTTGGCCCATTTGATAGGCCATCCCTTAGTTGGGTGGAGTAAACAGAACAGAATGCTGGGAGGAAGAAGAAGTGAGCTCAGACTAGATAGATATCCTCTCTGGGGCAGATACGATGAAGCTCTAACCCAGGATGGACATAGGCTAGAATCTTCCTGGCAAGCACACCTTGGGGTGCTACACACATAAAAAGAAATGGGAAATCAAGATGTAAGAATTAGCCAGAAAAATCTAGAGCTAATGGGCCAGGCAGTGTTTAAATGAATACAGTTTGTGTGTTGTTATTTCTGGTGTAAAGCTAGCCGTGCCGGAGCCGGGTGGGACAAAAAGCAAGCCCACAGCTCCACTCAACAGCCTGGGGAACTACATTTCCCAGGAGCACCTAGTGTTCCACGCAAAGCCTGCTCAGGAGAACATGGCATCTGAGGCACTGAGTGGGGGAAAAGCTGGAAAGCTGTCCGTTAGTCCTCTTTTCCTTTCTCTTCCTTTACTGTTACGCATGCTGCAATAAACCTCGTGCCACGTGGGTTTTGTTGTCTCTTGCGTCCTCCTTTCATCTATGAGAAGAAGAAGAACACTTGTCCTGGAAGAAGAAGAACAATAATGAATCAGTCTGTTGCTTGGTATAAGGAACATTGATCATAATAAGTTCTCTGCCAAAATCCCAGATTCCATACTGCTTTTGGAGGCTTTCTGTTAGGTATGAAAATATCAATACTTCCCTCATTCTCTTTGCCTATACCTTGACTGGACAACATCCCTTGTAGAAACATTTGATTGGTAATAACTGTGTTGGGGGAATATAAATATACCCCCAATTTGGTCATTATATCTCAGCCCCATAAATTTACAGGTAATTGAAGAACAATGTGTGGTTGAAAAGTTCCTTAATGGCCCTTTCCATCTTTCCAATAAAGCTCATTACTACCTTGTTCAGCCTTTTGAATTTGACCAATCCTTGTAGCTTTGTAATAATCTCTGTCTTGGGCCATTTAGAAGGTCATTGGATGTTTTATTAAAAGTTTTTAAGCTATTTTTCTAATCCAAGTAGCAAGTCTGTCTAGCTGACAGGCTTAATTTGTTCATTTCCATTTTCACAAACACCTACATCTTCAGTTCCCTGAGGCTACCTTTTTGCAGCTTGGCTGTCAGGCCAGGAACCAGGATCTGGGCTTGTAGCTGAAGCTGGGCCATACTGCAGATTGTAAGCTTCTGCTTGGCTATGTCCCACCTGGGACAAGGGATCAAGAGGCCGGTACCTTATTAACTGCTGTATCCAAGCAACTGTATAGCTATTTGAATGTTATTTCCTTGTTCCATATGTGAAATTATTATTTACAAATTTTACTCCTGATTTTGCCCTGACTTTTTTTTCCTGTTTTAAATAATCTATTATTATCTATTTCTGAGAGCTCATTATTCATGTCTACACCAGTGGTGGAATTTTCTTCATGTTGTGTCCAGCATGTACTCCCATATATGGCTGGCCACATGTCTGTGTGTTTTGAGGTTCACCTGTTGCCCTACGTTGTGGGTGTCATTAGTTGGAGACTCGCTATGACAAAATATCACTTACCAGGGTAGGGGCATGAGGATTAGAAAAATAGTAAAGAGAACAAAAATATGAACAAAAATAAAACAGAAAACATAGGACAGTACCAGGAGGGAGTTCTAGTGAATACTGAAATCACCCACATTTAATTCCAATTCGCTTAAAATACCATAACCCCAAAAGGTAGGAATATGTTGTTGGAGGTTGTTCATTCATCCCCAGCCACTCAAACCCCAAATAATCACACAGAAACTATATTATATGCAGTACCATTTGGCCAATAGCTTAAGCATATTTTTAGCTAGCTCTTGTATCCTAAACTAAGCCATGTCCTTTAATCTATGCGTTATGAGGTTATGGCCTACCGGCAAGGTTTCACTGGGCTACAATGGGGGTGTTTGTCTCCTGTGGTGGCTATATGTCTTCCACTGACTATGCCTACTTTCTCACATCATTCAGTTTAGTTTTCCACCTATCTCTATTCTGTCCTATCACAAGCCAAAGCAGCTTCTTTGTTCATTAACCAAAAAAAGCAACACATATACAGATGGGCTTCCCAAACTATTTCCCCTTTTCTGTTCAAATAAAAAGGAAGGTATTAACTTTAACCTAGAAAAATTACATATAACAAAACAGTTATCAAACAAGAATTATAATTACAAATTTATATCTACTTTATTCTTTACCATAAATAAGGTATAGCTATGACTAACCTTCAACTCTATCAAAGACTCCAGAATAATACAATATTACCTAAGTAAACAGAAAGTACATTATAAGCAACTTCCAAAGCTCTAGAACTGACAGACATACCGCTGTTGGAGAGTTACTCAAAATTCTTTTGTAACATTGGGGCACCCATCTTCAGCCTACAGGCCCATAGTATCCAGCAGACTTTTCAATGAAACAAGAACTCTGAAGGTCTTTTATGCCTTGTATGGGAAAATTTGTCACTTGTTTTCTTTTGTATCCTGCAGAATGTCTGGCAGACTCTTTCATGAAGCAGAAACCCTGACTGACAATCTAACTTTTAGGCATGTTCAGTATCATTTTTCTGTGGGTCCCACATGTCCAGTTCATACAACATAGCATCAAGCAGTCCAGCCAAGAGAAGTTTCTTGCCCAACTGGCTAAAACACTCCATGAGGAGCCTCGTTGATGCCCATCATCCCTTTGAAGTAGATTGGTGTTGCCAGGAACAGATGTGTCTCATGTCACAAAAAGTAATTAAAACATCTTAAATGCCACATTTTAAAGGTCTTGGAAAGACTTGAAGCATACCTATCTAATTGAAATATATCTCTATCTCTATCTATCTATCTATCTATCTATCTATCTATCTATCTATCTATCTGTCTAGAAAACCTAACTCACATGATTAATAATTTGACTATTATAAATGACTGTTAATCTGTATTTCTTAATTATACATTACATTTTAAATGAGCCACAGAAACACAATAGCTTAACCAATAGCAGAAATAAAACACAATTGACATAAAATTTGTATCAATAGACTAAGATCCATACCAATGCAAGGTATTTATTTCTATATAATATTTCCCTTTAAATATAAACAAACCTTTATAAGCAATCTTGGGAATTTGGGCATAGTTTTCCCCATTATTGCTTCCTGAATTTTTTGGGCAAGGTAATTTTGGGGGGTGTTTACAACAACTTTTCAGGGGCTCTTTGTCTATCAAACCACAGTTGTCTGGAAGGAATCCACAGGTTCTCATTCTCTTTGGAAACAAAATAAGAGCTTCTTTTCCAAAGCAACAAACCCTTAGACCCAAATTTGGAAATCAAGATACCTTTAAAAAAATACATTGGTTTAACTTAGCAGCCCATGCAATGAAATGTCTCTCTGTACTTAGCTCATTCGTAGTCAAAAAATTTAAAAACACAATAGTATATATTATTCAAACTCTCTGTGTATATTCCGTCTTTATATGGCTTATTGTTCTGTTTTTATTCCTTTAATCTATAACTGCCTATACTCTGTCTCTTTAAAGACTTTTTTTTTATTTCTGACATAGCTTTTTCTGTCCTATCACAGGCCAAAGTAGCTTTTTTATTTATTAACCAATAAAACCAACACATACACAGAAGGACTTCCCACACCATGAATAAGATTTTAAAAAACTGTATTAAATGATTCAAGGAAATGAACATACTAATTGAAGGTTGGAGGCTATATTCATAGTTAAATTTTCTGTTGCTAGAACAAGTCATTCTCATGCCCTAAACCAAAACATTTTGTAGGCAAACCACTCCCAGGATGGAATTCATTATTATCTCCCTAAAAGAGTTGGAACTTAGTAGGATCTTTAGGCTTTTGTTTGAGGTAGAAACAGGTCTACTTCCCAAAACCTAAATACAAGGTTTGGAAATTAGCTACACCTGTTGATAATAATCTTGAGAGAGCAGAACTCTCTGGTCAAAAACTAGATTGGATCTTTGAGGTAGAAACAGAAAATAACCTTGAAGGAAAATAAATAAGTTCCAACTCTCTGACTTTTGGTCAAGGTGGTTTGGCACCACTTTGAGCAAATTGAAACTCTCTGACCTTTAGACAAAGTGGAAATAGGCTCACATTTTTGGGCCTCCATACATTTACAAGTGTTTCATAATATAGACTGTTGTAATGGTAAGGAGTGTAAAGATACTGGCATCTAGTGATGTAGAATCCATCAATATTGTGAAATGCCTTTCTCTGATCAAAGTTAATCTTGATAATTGACTTATATACTCCATTTTAGGAAAAATGCTGAGGATAAAAAATTTTGTTTATAGCCACTGGTAAAATACATTGTTTATATTTCCTTCTTTGTTTGCAAATGAATAGAGATCTATTTTTCCTACTCAGATACAGGTAACTGTTCTCTGTCTCTTACTATGGCCAATTTTTAGTTATATTTCTCTCCATTAGTTAGGAAGATTTAGTATTGACTTGATGCCCTTATAACTAGGGTTTTTCTCAGGATTTTGTCTTATGTACCAAAATGGTTCAAGAATTAAGAGTATATTTTACTCATTCCAGTTATAATGCTAAGTTACTCCCTAATATCTCATAACTGACTCTTTAATGGGTTGACACTTCTTTTGCCATTACAAAGTTTTTAAATTTCCAGTTTTATACTTCACCCACTTTTAGAGTTCTTTTCTCATTACTGGTATTAAAATTATCATTGAGTTGAAAAGCTTTCATTAGAACATTTCTGACAGCTGTCCACATAGAATTATTATCTGGGTTAAATATTTTAGTACCATAGAATGTTGGAAATATTTTGCCAACATTTATTATAAATCTGATGTGAGTAGCTGTAATGTCTTTATTGCATTGTCTGCTCCTTTCTTAAATCATTCATAAAAGGGAAACTGTAACACTTAGAACATTGATTTGTATTCATGAATTAATGGTTTCCAAATAAATATTTCAGTTTTTAAAGATAATGACAAATAATTACTTTGATATTTCTATTCAGCTGTAATAAGAAGTAATTTTCTAAAGAAGTAATGGTAAGCATAAGTAAAAAGGAGCCAAAGGGTAATAAATAAACCAAACCCTTGAGGTACATTAGCAAAATGAGCAACACATTTTTAAAGAAAGAAATGATTGCTTGTAAATTTTCTTTAGCAAAACTATGTATAGATTTTGAGCAGTTTTATATTAAAGCTACAAATATCTAACTAAAAATAGTTTATTGTATTAGCTGTTATGACTGTCTCACAGCGGTAAACCTAAGTATCAGTGATTATGATTTCAATCATTTTGATTTTAGAGACAAGGAGAAATCATTTTACTTTCTTTCTATGTCATATTAATCATCATTATTTACAGGAATAACTGAATATAATCCCAAATGTCATTCTTTACAGTGTTAATTAAGGAACTGAGCCATGCTCTTTTGAATGTTATATTTTCTTTCTAAATAGCAGATTAGATAAATTGAAGTAGAGACTCACAATAGATAAATGCATATGATTTAGAGAATAAGGCAGCCATTAGATGTTATGAATAGTGATGCCTAAACTGAAACTCATCAACAACAGTTTCAATGTGAGCAGTTTAAATGCCTTTGTACAAATGTTATTTTAAACACTGCCACAGTTCACCTCGCTTGAGTGCAATGCTTTATGTATGTATCATCACTCATATGTTAGAATATAGTGTAATGTAGATATAGTGACTTGTGAATATTGCATAACAGAAATATTCCTTTCTTAGTAATAACACTTTATACAATTCATCTAATCAGAGTATTTAGGATGTTTTTATTTTAGTGTATTTCATGAAAAATAGAATGTTTTCTTTTTCAGAGTCCCTTAAGCAATAAAAGTCAGCAAATTATTCTTAGACTTAGGTTTGATTTTGTTTTAAAACTGCACAAGTACTTGAAATTTATATTCAAATGTGCAATGTGTTGCTAGCCATAAAAGTTCATATTTAAGAAGCTCATTTTATATTGGTAATTTTTTGAGAAAAGTTGAATTCCCTGTATATTTATTTCTTATTAATTTATAGCATACACTAAAAGATCTGTCTATATGGTTGAATATTAGAGCTGGTGTTATAGCTCAGTGGTACAGCATATACATGGCAGGGAAACTTGATAAAAATAAGAAAAAACAAGTATGGAATAACAGGTGTTATTATACACTTTTTTTTGGTTTCTCAAAATAGGGATTCTCTATGTAATAGCCCTAGATGTCCTGGAGCTATGTCTGTAGACCAGATTGACCTTAACTCATAGAAATCTACCTGCCTTTACCTCCCAGTTTCTGGAATTAAAGACATGTACCACAACCGCCAAAACATATTCTCATTTGTATATTTGTTTTTTATTTATATGTCTAAATGACTCTGAGGAGGCTGAAAAGATGGCCAAGTGACAAAGAGTCTTTTGGACCCTTGCATAACACCTGAGCTTTGTTTCTAGCATCCACATCAGGTGAATCACAACCATTTGCAACAAATGCACACTCACACCCCACACACAGAAAATTAAACATAAATTTTATTATGATCAATAACAGAAGTTTCTGTTAATTTTGAAAATACAAACTACCATAGTTACCTGTGACACTGCCCCAATTTTCATCTAAATGCTGACATACTATGTTACTATAATACAAAATTACCTATGTGCAAATGGAGAAAATGATAAAATGTATAAAGCATTTTATATTTGACTATGTCCATAGTAGAGTAAAAGGTTTTTTTTATTTATTTAAATGGAAAGTTTTCAAAAATATCTGCTCAGTCTGCAGGAATTTGGTCTTCCAATTTTTTTTCACATACTTGTAAGTTAAAAGTCACAAGAGTTATAGCAGCTTTTATTTTAGAAATAATTTAATTACAATATTTTTGTTTTTAGTTGACAAGATTAGGTGGCAGCTTAACCCCCTTGAAACAAGAGGGCTTGGTTGTTGTGGTTTCTCTCCTGTCCAGTCCCCACAGCCAGTAAGCCCCAAATAAAACACACAGAGGTCTACATAAGTTATAAACAGATTTGCCCATTAGCTCAGGCTTCTTATTAACTCTTACAACTTACATTAACCCATTATTCATATCTATGTTAGCCACATGGCTCAGTAGCTTTTTCAGCAGGGCAGGTCACATCCTGCTTCTTCTGTGTTCAGACAGGGCTGCGGGGGAATGGGCTTCCTTTTTCCCAGAATTCTCCTGTTCTTTTTAACCTGCCTCTATTTCTTGTCTGATTGTCTTGCCTATACTTGCTGCCTGGCTACTGCCAATTAGCATTTATTTAAAACATAATTAACAGAATATACACAATTCTCCTGCACCACAGCTCAGGTTTCGATTGGGAAGTCTTAAATGAAGACCTAATGAATTATCACCTCTTTATAACAAGCAGAATACTAGTTCTAAAAAGTACTTAATAATATTCACAATTATAAATCTTACATAAATATCTTCTATGGAAGTATTCATCTCATTCACAGATTGTCAATGAAAGCACTCTTAATGAAATTCTGTGAAAAAATGATTAAACAAGAAACAAAAAGCAAAATTGCAAAGGAAAACAAACAGGAGAGCAAAAAACTTTTGGTTAAGACTTATTTTAGGTCAGTGTTTCAGTAGCAATCTTTCCAACTGTCCCTGAAGGTAATGTTATTTGGATCAAAAAAAAAGAGGATATGATTTTTTAAATTGTAATACTAACTGCTACTGGGTTAAAACACCTTCTCATATTATTTACAAAAAAAAATCCCTTTACTTTTCTTGTGTTCCTTTATATTGTCATAGGATAGATGTTAAAAAAAATTATTGCTTATAATCTAAGGGAATTTCAAATAGACCCAATTTGTTTCTGTGTTCATGACATAAAATAGAGAAAAGTCTGCCTTCAATGGTAAATAGCTCACTGGTCAAATCCAGCTCCACATAGCTGTGTGAGGGTACAAGCATCATCAAAAGTTTGTAGCAGTTACTCATGTATCACAAATAACTACCTCCATTTCCAAAGCCAGAAAATTCATGCCATATTCTTGTTCTGTATTCTCACACCCCCTTATGTGATATGCAGTTTAAAAAGTTACTGATTTTTAAGGAGTTTTGTGATTTTGTCAATCACATGTTGATAATTTTTGTATCATTTACACAATTGAAAATGGATATTAAGTATAATTTCAAAACTAATCAGTGTTTGAATAACACGATCAAGGAGATCTTAAATACACCTCAGAGAGAAAATAAGGCCTCTTGGAAATTTTGACTACCATAACCCTCCCTGTCTCTAAAAACCTTTTCTAGGATGTATTATTTAGAATTCTCCATTTTTTCAAATTTTTAATTTCTTACTTTGTGAACAATTGCACAATTATACACAGTAGTGCTAGATTCTGATATCCAACGTTTTAGAAGCCTTGACCTTACCATTTGACATCTTACTCTCTTGAGATATTTTCCTGACCCATCCATACCTATTCATTAAAGAGATTCTATTTTTGCAGCACATCTCTTCACTTTTTTATAGATTCTAGAATTTGTAGATGGAAATTTCTGTCTGATCCACTACTGTAGTCATTCAGTCCCAAATAAACACACAGAGGCTTATATTAAATACAAACTGTTTGTCCCATTGCTCAGGCTTATTAGTAACTAGCTGTTATAACTTAGCTCATAATTATTATCTATGATTAGCCACTTGACTTGGTACCTTTATTCAGCAAGGCATTCTCAGTTTGGTTTTTCTATAGCTAACTGGGGACTCATGACTCCCCCCTTCCACTTACCAGAATTTTCCTATTCTTATTACCCCATTTACACTGTCTGCCTATATATTGGCCAATAAGAATTTTTATTAAATCAATACAAGTGAGAAATTGTTACAGTGTAAGGAGCATTATCCCACAGCCTTCCCCCCCTTTTTCTTTTCAAAACAAGAACCGTGAATCTAATCTCTTTTGTTTAGCTTTTTTTTCTGACCATTATTCATAAAATTAAAAAAAAAACTTGTAATCAGCACTCTAAGAAAAGACAGACACCCATAATTCATTTGTGGGGAATGTGGGCATAGATTTCTATAGGCTAGTTCCTACTCTATGGGGACACTACTAATTTTAACAGACCTTGAGAAAATTTAGGATTATGATCAAACCATGACTGGCATATTCTGTAGGGCTGTATCACTTTAACCAGTTACCTTGAAGCTGTTTTGGATGAAGAACTAAGAGAAAACGGTATCAGAGATTTTGGATAATCTGGGCCATCCACACCTACAGGAGATTTTTCAATGGGTCTTCCTTGATCAAATCTTATTTTGCTTATCACAGAATGAATCCACAGCCTCACATTTCCATTGGAAATAAAAGTAAAACCCTTTTACCAAAGTAACAATTTTGGCTTATATATTAAAGTCAAGATATTTTTAAAATATGTAAATTGATGTAATACATTTATAATCAAATGTCTTTGAGTAGCTGTTGCTCTTTCCTCAGTGTCAAACAATTAAAAGACAACACAATAGCATACAGTATCCTGACTCTTTTTTCCCCATCTTTATGTGGTTTTATTTTCATTACACTATTTCTTTTTGAATGACTTTCTCTACACTTTTTCTTTTATCTCCCAAGCCTACATATATTTTTAAACACTGCTAACCATTTAGAGATTTTTTTCAATCTGAATCTTTGTTTGCTATATATTTCTAAATTTTTCTGACTGCATGAGTCTTTAATCTGCTAAACAGCATAGTCAGGACAAAAGCTGCTGGTTTGTTGGCTGGCTCCAGTCAATTCATGAGATCTTGAAAGTCTAGGTTCCTGATAGAGGTACTGGAAGGAGCCACATTTATTGTCACAAATCTGTAGTGTTTCTAGGTCCATTCCACCAGCAAGAAGTATGCCACTGGCTGCTCCTGAACACCATATAAGTGTTTGGTATCAGACCTCTTTAAAGAGCCACCTGCTGGTTTCTCAAAAAATTAGGAATCAATCTATCTCCATACTAACAATACTACTCTCGGGCATATACTCAAATGATACACAATCATACCACAAGAACTATGTTCATAGCAGCATTATTTGTGATAGTGAGAACCCGGAAACAACCTATATGCCCATTGATTGAAGAATGGATAAAGAAAATGTGGTACATTTATACAATGGAGCATTAATCAGTGGTAAAAAAATATGACATCTTGAAATTTGCAGGCAAGTGGATGGAACTAAACAAAAACATACTGTGTGAGATAACGCAGGCCTAGAAAGACAAAGATGGTATGTATTCACTCATGAGTGGTTATTAAATGTAAAGCAAAGGATAACTAAGCTATAACCTACAATCCTAGAGAAATTAGGTAAAACAGGGACCCTAAATAGGGACACATATGGAGGGCCCCAGGAAGGAAAATAGGTAAGATCTCCTGGGTAATCAGGGATGGGGTAATAAGGCAGGGAATAGGGGATAGGAACATGAGATAATCAAGGAAACCAAGTTGGGGGTTGTATGGAGGTATCTTGATTCCAAATGTAAAAGATATCTTGGTAGAGAAATTATAGATTTAGGGAGAAACCTGGTGTTAGAGAAATTATCAGGAATCCACAAGGATGAACCTCCCGCTAAGACTCCTAGCAATAGTGGACAGGGTGTCCGAAAGGGTCTTACACTTTAATCAGATTAGATTAAATTAGATCCTAATTTTCATCATAGACCCTACCTCCAGTAGAGCTGGAAGCAGATGCAGTAACCCACACCTAAGCACTGGGCTGAGCTCCTAAACTTCAGTTAAAGAGAGGGAGAGGAGATCATATGAATAAGGGTGGTCAAGAGCATGATGGGGAAAACCACAGAGACAGATGACCTGAGCTAGTGAAAGCTCAAGAACTGTGGGGTAACAGCTGGGGTACCTACATGGGACTGATCTAGACCCTCTGATTATGATAGACAGTCATATAACTTGACCTGTTGTAGGGAAGAGGCCCTGACAGTCACACAAAAGCCTATCCGAGGTGCATGAACTAGATTTTTGGAGCCCATTCCAGATGGGAGGATATATCTTCTTCAGCTTTGATATGGGGGGAAGGATTTAGTCCGGCATCAAGTTGGTATTGCAGACCTTGTTGACTCCACAAGGAAGGCCTTACAACTTTTGAGGAGTGGATAGGGGATGGGAAAAGGGGAGATGGTATAGTGGGAGAAGGGAGGTACGAGGAACTGGGGTTGATAAATAAAAT
>NW_004949191.1:280871-282559 GCF_000317375.1 Microtus ochrogaster
CCTGAGTGAGGTAAGCCAGACCCAAAAAGAGGAACATGGGATGTACTCACTCATATTTGGTTTCTAGCCATAAATAAAGGACAGTGAGCTTATAATTCGCAACCCAGAATTCTTAACTATGTTTATTCACGTAGCATGGTACCTTTTCTCAGGTTCCTTGCTTCCTTGGTAGCTTTATGGCGACGACACCTCTGCTTTTCCTCTTCCTAGAAGTTTCCTAGTCTGGTTGCCCTATATAAACTTTCTTCCTGGCTACTGACCAATCAGTGGTTTATTCAACCAATACATGTATAAAATGTATTGTATAGTATAAATATATTTTATTGTATAAAAGAGCATTATCCCATAGCAAACATTTGTTTTATGTGACATCTAAATTTATCTTGAGAATAATTTGGAAATAATTGTTGATATGGGACACATATCTTTATTTATTTCTACTCCTTGAGACATATTTATTCTAATGAAATATGCCATTAAAATGGTCCTTAGTTGACAATTTATTTCAGTTTTAAGGTACCACAAACATCATCAGCACATAAGAATAAATTATACGCTTTTGTTTTAATTTCTTTATCCAATAGGAAAGGTTAATTGAAAAATTATAATTCTGCTGCTAATATTGTTAAGATTTGTGGGATTTATTTTCATTTTACATGTGTATTCATAAGAAAAGGCTAGCCAGTTGAGAATGCATTTGAGATGACATTAGAATCATAATGAAGGACTCTTACAAAATCATAAACATTTTAATAGATGTAGAAGAGATGAAGATACATCCATGCTAAAGCAGTGCAATTTTATAATTGATTATTGTTGGGATTGAAAAGAAATTCATTCGCCTTTAAAGGTGTTAGAGTTGATTCAACTTTAAAACATGGATAATGGATCTTTTCTGGGTGGAAGAAAATATATAAACTTGTTTCTTTTAAGATTCTACTAAAAATGGTGAAGAAAACTCCAGTGTTAGAAGATTTTAACGAATTTTCATACATTGAGCATTCCAGTTTTCTTTTGAGACACTGTAATTCATAAAAACAGATGTTTATCCCATCCACCTCAGCAAGGTTGTTAAAAGTAATGCTACAAAATCTTTGATTATCTGCAATAGAGAAACTATACGATGTAAAACATGCATTGAAACCTCTGGCAAACATGTGTCTTTATTTCTGACCAACTGTTACAAATTAAGATGTAGTGTCCTCTGATACAAAAAACACTCCTTTAAATTTAATATCTATTGTTTTTAGTTTTGGCCCTGTTCCTATAAACTATGCTACACAGCTAAATTATAATTTATCAATTAAATGGAAATACAACCATAAATGGTTTTCAAAATCTCAGTTATATGATGGACTATGGTAACAGAATCAATGTTGTTGATAAGTATTTTGACAAATGTAACACTGCCATTTCTTGTAAAATGTTAACTCAATAAAAAAAGGGTATGCCTATATGTTTTTCTTTGGTTTCTTCTTATTGGAGCACCGGACAGAAATCTCATGGTCCAAATCAGGAGCAGAAGGAGAGAGAGCATGAGGACCGCGAGGGGTGCACCCACACACTGAGACAATGGGGATGTTCTATCGGGAACTCACCAAGGCCAGCTGGCCTGGGTCTGAAAAAGCATGGGATGAAACCGGACTAGCTGAACATAGCGGACAATGAGGACTACTGAGAACTCAAGA
>NW_004949191.1:282732-323585 GCF_000317375.1 Microtus ochrogaster
TGGCGGGGAAGAGACAGAAATCGTAAATAAATAAATAAATAAATAAATAAATAAATAAATAAATAAAAGGTATGGTTTAAGCTAAACTTTTAGAGTCAAAGGAAGAGAATTGCTGTCCCAATATAGAATTCTGGTTGCTTTATCTCTTTCAATATAATTTCTTTTTCTTAAAATGTGGGGTAAGATTTTTAAAACCACATAATAGTGTTACATTTTCAGTATCAATTCAGGTATAAATAGGCTCTGAAATGCTCAAGAACATTACTCACAAAATAGGCATGTTATTAAGATTGAACCATATACGTTTGTGTATGTGAGAGAGAAAGAAAGGGAAAGTGTTACATATATATATCATATATATATGATATATATAAAGCAGGTAAATGAAACCTTCATTTAAACTATCATTATAGAAATCAATGACTTGTAGTGACCTCATTGCCTGAAGTTAACATTATCTCAAAAGTTGATAATGAAATTTGCTTTTAAAGTCTCAAGAATTAAAATAATTATTAATAAATATTTTAATAAATAACTAATACTAAGAGAAATAAGTTCAGCATGGATATCAATAAGAAGATATCAGTAAAATTATGTTTACCTACCTCAGACATAGTATTTTTCATCTTTCTAAATGATAAATCTAAGTTTGTGACTGTGGACTTAATTGGATTATGGCATCTCCTTAAATGATTTTGAAAAATGTTTAGATTTAGATGAGATTAAAAATCAGTACTGCCACACTTCAAACAAGTTATGCAGTCAATGAATAAGCAAATATTGTACATGAATTCAGAATTTCAGCTTAAAAATATTTTTCTTAAAATTGTAATAAATTTTATCTTACTAATAAAGCTATGTATGCCTAAAAGGGACTATCCTATCCAATCAGAAACATAATTGCAAAAACTGAAAAACTATTTCTGTGTCTGTTTTTTTTTTTAGAAAAAAAATACTTCTAAAATATTTACACAAGAATGAAAGTAGTAATGACCAAAATGATACTATACATTCCTTTGTATTTCTTGAATTAATTTGTTAATAGAATAAAATTACAAAGGTTATTGATACTTTCAGTTTATTATTTCCTGGGGCAAGCTTAATAAAAATACTACGAATTACTTTTTACTTTTAATATTTCCTATCCTAAAAACTTATTGTTTTAAACATGTGACTTTCCTGAAGATATTTGCATGTTAACAGCCAAGTTTATATGCAACACTATATCCACCTAGTGCAGCACTAATTCTAAAACAGAACAAGTTTATAAGAAATTGTTGATTTTATATGCACAATCGTAGAGAATATGTTTTCATTTACTTTCATATCTTTAAATTATTCTCTGAAAGAAAAAAATGAAAGGAAAATTAACTATAAAATGATGACCATGGAAAATGAGGTTTTCTTATACTATGACTGATACCTGATGTACATCAGACTGTGTTACCGTAAAACATATAACTTATACACTAAAAATATTTTGAGCCAAGGATACCCTAAAAATAGCAAACACTGGAGAATCTCTGTATCCTCCTTCTATTTTACAAATAGAACAGTATAAAATTGCTTTTCAAAATGGAACTTTTCATATGTAAATAAAATTTGCATTCACTGACCCTTCTTCTCCTGTACAAAAAAGTAGACATTTACAACTGCAGTTAGTATCAAGACAATTTATGTAAACAGTTCTTTACTACTTGCTATAGAGATTTGCATTGGTATGGATCCCAATTTATTGATATGTATTTAGGGCAAATTTTGTTATACTCTATATGTATATTTCTACCCTTAATTAAGATATTCTGTTTGTATAGTTCATTTAAAAATGTAATGTATTATTAAGAAATAAAAGTTAATAGATAGATATCCATAATAGTTAAGAAGGGAAAATAGTGTGGGAGGTACTTCTGTCTATGTGTTGCTTTCATTGGTTAATGAATAAAGAAACTGCCTAGGCCTATTGATAGGGAAGAACTAAGGTAGGCAGGAAAAACTATATGGCATGCTGGGAGAAAGGAGGCAGAGTCAAAGAGACACTATAGATTCTCTTCCTGAGACAGACACCAGTTAGAATGCAGGACAACTCTTTCTGCAGATTGTGAATCAGTAACTATATTAAGAGCTAGGTCCAGGACAGGCACAAAAGCTACAGAGAAACTTGTCTGGAAAAAACAAATAAACCAACAAACAAATGAATATACATGTTGGTATATGTCTATATAAATAATGTTTTCCACAATGAACAATGAATTTGACTGCAGTAAACGTTGAAGTTTCCAGGAAGAAGATAAGGCCCCATAACAACTCCACCTGGTTGATATGACATCATGATGCTGATAGATCTACTACAAGACCTGTTTTGGGTACCAGCTGCTCAAGATGGTTCCAACTTGATAAGCTGAAATGGTGCACTTTTTTTTACAATGTCCAAGTCAGTGCTCCAACAAATACTCAGAGACAATTTATAATTATACTAGACATGAATCTTAGAACTGAACCATCATTTTACTTTCACAGGATCTCATAGAAAAAACATCACCCCCATGACAGCTAGATATAATTTTAGAAGACAATTTCCTGTCTCTCAAAAAAGTTTGTCCCTAGGGTTAGAGACATCATTTTCAAGTTTATTATAATTGGTATAAGGTTGGGGGTTGGTTTGGGAAATTTTATTGGCTCAGCAATCTCTTTGAAAAAAAAACCAGAAATTTGGATGGAATAATAGATTAGTGTGAGTTTACTTACACTAATAATAATAGTGAGTAATAGAGTGAATACTTGTGAGTTATTATTTATAGGCCATTACATTGGTATAGATGCTTGTATATTGATACAAAGTTGAATAATATTGAATATTGTATCATGCATTCTTCTACCTCTGCTAAAAACATTCTTATATATTGATATATATTTATCACATTGCAATGTACATTTATACCTATGACCAAGATATTTATATGTAGGGTTAAGCCCAGCCCACTGGGGGCAAGTTTGCCTTGGGCTAATGTTTACCTATAAATCTGCCAGGCGTGTGCCCAACCTTCCCTTCTGCTTTCTGTTCTCCACGGGAACCGTGGTACTGTAAGTCTATTTCCCCATTAAAGCTGTGTATATTTTTTACAATCTGTCTGAATTCACTTACGCTGCTACATTTATACATTGTTTACATGTTGAGGTCATTGTCCTCATTCGTTGAACAATTGTTTATTGTATAATACTTTAATATGAAGTCTTAGTCCTTAAGTTATATAGGTATTAAGGATTATAGATCAATACTCATCTATGTTTGTAATACTTATAGTTAGACTAATCAGGTTCTTTAAATAAATAGAGATTATACTCTGCATAGATAGGTAATCTTCAACCACTTCAAAGAGCTGTAGAATATGGCATTTAAATAATTCAGGGTTCTCTTGAAGAGAGACACAATTGCTCCTGGCAGCAACGATCTATTCCTGAGAGAATGTTGAGCACCAAAGATACACTACTTGGAGCTTGTTTTCTTCTTGGTAAAACTGGTCAGTGATTAAGACATGGGCATTTATTGGTCCAATGTTGGTCTTTGTATATATATATATCTGAGGGCTGAGTACTCCTATTTTTGCCATTCCCAGAGGAGATATTATTCCTAGGAATTCCTTGTCTACAATCTCTTCTCAGATGTCCTATCTACCACAATTAAAAGATTTGGCATTTTGATGTCTCCTCATTCCTTTGGATTTTGCTTCTTCTATCCAAGATTATAGTCAAATGTCTGAATGTTCATTGTATGCAGGATCCATTCATTCATAGGTGCTGATTTTACCTTTAAAGACCCAAGTATCTTTTACATTCTATATTCATATTTTCAAAATCCAGAGATTCAATAAGTACTTATCTACCATCTAGGTCTGTTACTTCTATTTGTACATTTTTAGGTAATCTTGGTAAAAAGTCAGTAAAATGTTCTCTCTGGTCCTGTTTAACCCTGGTATATGATCCAATTAGTTTTTCTAGTTCTTAAATCTTGTCCCAAATATACAAGGCTGCTTTGTAGCATAGGGACAAGTTTTGTTCATTGTAAAGAGCTTGAACCTGTGGTTCAGCCTAAGGGCCTTCACCAAGTATTTGATCTTGGGAAGTCTCAAGTCCTTTTGCTTTTCCCTGTTCCAAAATTTTTGCTTATTTTCTGAAACAAATTTTAAACATGAATTGAGGTCCATCATCCAGGACTGTTGAAACTAACTGAAAAAAATAATAATGTGGTGTTGCTTTAATGCTAGAAGCCCAAGTGTTTATCATCTTTGACAAATGAGGAATGCAAACCATAAGTCACAACAGCTTGCTTAATTTCTTTTAGTTTGTTCCTATAGGTATCCATATTCCTTCTTTGGATCCTTTTGGGCCTTTAGAACTTGATGTTTTGCCAGAGTAGATTACAGAGTAGGAAGCTAAAACCTTGGGTAAGTCATCTCTGACAGCTACTGGTGATGTTGAATCCAGTCCTTGTGCCTTCTTTCCCTGTTCATCAGCTTCAACAATTTCTTCAATTATTTCAATTTTTTATTATTGATTTTTGTAAAGCCTGAATTTCCTGGTCTATATATATATTTCTAGAAATTCCACTGAGGCACCTAGCCTCTGGTCCTCATTCAGCACATGTGATTCCAAAGTCTGAAGTTTCTCCTTTCAAGATGACATCTCATCCTTGGACATTACTTGAATTGAGTGGAGATTGACATCCTGGAGAGAGAGTCTGTCTGCTAACTTATCATAACTTTTATGCAAATTTTGATTTAACAGTATAAATTCTTTCAGATAACTTCTTAGTACCCATAGATATTGACTCAATTGTGTCTATCAAATTAATGTTATTCTTTTTAATAGTATTAAATTTTTCAGGTTAGTTTTGATTTTTGATGGTATTATTAATTTGTAAAGACTGTATTATTCCTAAAAGTTCCATATCTTTTCTTAGTGATAGAATATGGAGAAGAAAACTGAATCCTAATTCCCAATAAATTGAAGTATCACCATACCCATATAAGCCTTGCATAATACAATTCATAGTATTAGCAAAAAAGTTACTAAAAGTTGCAATATTAATGCAGTTTGTCATATTGATTTACTAATTACATGTTATGTGATCCAGTAAACTGCAATCTTTATTGTACAGCAGATGTAATGGTTGCAGAGCTGCAACTAGAAGCAATACAAACCGCTGGCAACAGAAAAGGTCCCGGGCTGCTTTATTTTCTGAGCCGCTTTAGTTTTCTGTCTTGGTACTGGTTCAATACTGGGAAATATGCTTTGCTTGACAAATTAAAAGCGATTAAACCAATTTCATACATGGAGTAAGAAAACCAGAACTCACAGGTAGGAAGCAGAAACTGGAAACTGTACAAGTTGCCATGTAGCAATGAACCATGCCAGGAAATGCGGCATTCATGTGTGTGCTTGGGAAATTTTCAAGTTGCCACATGTAGTAAACTCCGCTGTTGTAGGGATTTCTTAGGTAAAAGAAAGGCAAGTGGGCAGGGTTGGGAGACTGTCTGGGCAGTGGACCGGCTAGGCCATTAGGCTGTCCACCAGTAGGCATGGAGTCCAAATGATAAGGGCACCAAATGAAGAAGGATGCTTAAAAGAAATTCCACACTAGCTCAGAAGAAATAGATGGTTATATATTTAGGGGTAGACTCACAAATCAGAATCTTCTGCTTGAACAAATATCAGAAATTAAAATCACAACCGAAAGAGAGAGGCTGGAAAAGAGGCTGGATGCATGCTATAAGACTGCCGACAGCATGCTGTAAGACTGCCTCATCATATATGATGAGAAAATTTTAGTTAGATCACATATAATTTAAACTACATTAGAATTTGACCAAGTAACTAGTATTGTACAAATAATCACAACATATAAAGTGTGCATCATTTATGTTGGAATTATTTATTTGTTAACATTATTTTCTAGAATTTCATAACTAAAATACTGTATTTAAATAATCTCTACCCATTTTTTTCCATCCAACTCATTCTGTGCCTTGTCCTTTATCAGGTTCATGATCTTTTCTGCTTTAACATTTAATTTCACACACACACACACATAGACACACACATACACAAAGAGAGAGAGAGAACCTCCAATCTCTTTGGTGTTACACAGATGAATATGTGTTTGAATAGGGCTGACTACTAATGATTTGACCACCTACCAAGGGCCTCATCCTTGGAAAAGACTGCTTCTCTCACTCATAGTCTCATTAACTGTCTGTAGCTCAATATCTACTAGCATGGACTTGTGAGATTCTCCCCTCCCAATGCTACATAAATCTGCCTAATGGTGTCCTTGTTCAGATTTCATTTAGGCAGCCTCATTATTGAATTATTATGATTGAAGCTTCCCTGTAGATTTCCAGGACACAATCTCAAGCAGATTTTTTGGTCCTCTTGCTTTCAACAATCTTTGTGCAACCTCTTCTCAGATTTTTCAGTGACATTTAAGGGTAAGGTGTCACATTATAGATGTACCAATTGGGTCGTTGCACCCGATGATTAACTATTCTCTACATTTTGACGAGTTGAGTTTTTTTTTAAATGGTTTTTATGCAATGCAAACAGAAACTTCTTTTATGAGGACTTAGAGCTATGCTTATCTTTGGGTATAGATGTAGGTATTTAGAATATAGTTAGTGATTATGCTGGCCTCTAAACTTGTAATAATACATACTCCTCTGTTGATGGGGAGAGGGCCTGCTTTTGATCCTGACCACCCAGCTAGCATACACTCAAAATAACCACACAGAAATTGTATTAATTAAATTACGGCTTGGCCATTATCTCCAGCATCTTATTGGTTAACTCTCACATCTTGATTTAACCCATTTCTAGTCATCTGTATCACCACGTGGCAGTGGTCTACCAGGAAAGAGTTGGCACGTCTGTCTCTGGCAGCTCCATGGTGTCTCCCTGACTCTGCTTTCTTTGTCCCAGAATTCAGTTCTGTCTTCTCTGCCTATCTAAGTTCTGACCTATCAGGCCAAGCAGTTTCTTTATTGATTAACTATTGAAAGCAACACATAAACAGAAGGACGTCCTACACCATTTCCCCTTTTCTGTTTAAAGAAAAGGAAGGATTTAACATATTAAATTACATATAATAAAACAGTTATCAAGCATGAACTACAGTTATGATATTTATATTTCCTTTAACTTTTATCATAACTAAGGAAAACTATAATAACTATCTATTCTTCAACTCCATCAAAGACTCCAGAAAGATATAATATTACCTAAGTAAACAGGAAGTGTATTTTAAGCAAGTTCCAAATCTCTAGAAATGACAGACCATTGGGGCATTCATCTCCAGCCCACAGGCCCATAGTATCCAGCAGACGTTTCCATGAAACAAGAAAATTCAAAGACAGTCCAGTCACTTTCTTCTGTATCCTGCAGAATGTCTAACAGACTCTTTCATGAATCAGGAACCCCGAAGGATTATCTCACCTTTAGGCAAGTTCAGCATTCCTCTGTGGGTTCTTCATGTCCAGTTTATGCAAAAATTCAGTCAAGAGCAGTTTCTTCCCCAATTGGCTAACCAAGTCCATAAGGAGCCTCTTTTAATGCCCATCTTCCTCAGGAAGTAGCTCAGTGATTCCAGGAACAGACGTGTGTCATTTTCATGGAAAGCCCTAAGTTATTGAAACATTTTAAATGGCATATTCTGTAATCTTTGAAAGATATGAAGAATGCCTATCTAACTGAAATATATCTCTATATATCTAGAAAATCTAACTAACATGACTACAGGCTTGACTATTATCGATGGTTATTCATTAACAATTTATATTTCCTGATTACAAATTACATTTTTAAGTAAATTACACAATCACAATATCTTAATCAAGAGCAGAAATACACATATATCAAAATTGACCTTAAATTTGTGTCAATAAATCAAGATTTATACCAATGTAAATTATTCATATCTCTATCTTATCCCCCTTTAAATGTAAAAGAACATTTATAAACAATATTTGGGAATATGGGCATAATTTTTTCTCTCCAAATTGCTTCATGCTGTATGAGGGTTCTGTTACTCAGTCTTTTATGGTATATCTTGTGTGCTAGGTTCGTCTCAGTCAGCAGTTGAGCAAAGTAATTTTTGAAGGTGTTCACAGCAACTTTTCAGGAGGGCATGGTCTGTGCAACCATATTTGCCTGGAGGCAATCCATAGGTTCTCATCTTCTATGAGAACAAAAGAAGAACTTCTTTTCCAAAGTACCATATCCTTAGATCCAAATTCTGAAGTCAAGATACATTTATAATATACATGTAAGTTTAGCTTAGCAGCCCATACAATGAAATGTCTCTCTGTACTTAGCTCCTTCACAGTCAAAAAAAAATTAAAAAAAAAACAGTAATATACATAATCCAGATTTTGTGAATTTTTCATTTTTATGCTGCTTATTTTTCTTTACTTCTTTTAATCTCTATCTGTACTCTGTCTCTCTAAAGAGTTTACCATTTTTCTTTAAAGCATTAGCTTTATTTTATGACTCTTTATACTTTTTCTTCTCTCTCCCAAGCCTACATACATTTATCCAACATTGCTACCCATTTAGAGGTCTTTTATGTCTACCTATGTCCTATTGTGAATCTTTAACTCTTTACTGTCCAGGAGCGCTTTTTAAAAACTTAAGCTGTGCCACTAATAAGGGTTGCACAGTAACGCCTGTTTGCCTGCCCAGTCTAAAACTTAAGATGCACTGTTATTATTGTGAATACTGTAGTTCCTGCCCCTGCTTTGCACATTCCAGCATGGTGGAGCTGCTTGCCATCTCTGAGCCGTGCACACTGACCAACTTCCAGACACACAGCTGGTCCACATTGCCAACAAGCAAGCTGCAGCAATCTGCTCCCAAACCTTATCCAAATTCTCTGTCTTTTTGCAAGAGACAAAGTTTGCACTGGTGGCACAGCCCATAAAGCCAGTATTTAAAAAAAAAACATAAAACTACCACTTTTTCCCTGCTTTGGCTGCTGAGCCAGGAAAATCTCCCTGTGGGCAGCAAGCATCCAGCAAACAGCAAGAAGTTGTGTTAAAATCTATTTTTTTTTTTTAGATTTCTTTTTGAGCCCTCTTAGGTTTTACATGGAGTTAGTTGGCCTCATTGGACCTCCAATTGTTGATGGAGAGAGAGGGCCTGTTTTTGGTCCCGGCCACCCAGCTAGCATACACATAAAATAATCACAAAGAAATTGTAGTAATCAAATTATTGCTTGGCCCATTATCTCTAGCCTCTTATTGGATAACTTTTAAATCTTGATTTAACCCATTTCTATTCATCTGTATCACCACGTGGCAGTAGCTTACCAGGAAAGAGTTGGCACGTCTGTCTCTTGTGGCTTCATGGTTTCTCTCTGACTTTGCTTTCTTTGTCCCAGAATTCAGTTCTGTCTTCTCTGGCTACCTAAGTTCTGACCTATCAGGCCAAGCAGTTTCTTTATTGATAAACAAACGAAAGAAACACATAAACAGACAGACCTCCTACACCACTTCTCTAAAATCCAAGACACACCAACCCCTGGAAAGCTGAGCAGAGTTCAAGTACCATGAATTTGCCTCCTTTTGCACTAGCCTTAAGTCTAATTAGACAGATGTTGGTTATCCTCAGGATAGGAGTGCCACTGTTGACCTTTAGTGATATCTTGTCATGCTGTTTTTTTGTTGTGGTTCATAAGCATCAATGATAGGAAAGACTATGGATTGTTTTTCTTATTTATCTGCTTTCATAGCACCTTCTGACACTATGCAAGTAGGTTGTCAAGAACGAAGCTTCTAGGGCAGTTAAAGCATGTGGAATTATTTCTTTGTGTCTGCAAATTTTACATTCTTATATGTTAACATCTAGTATTATGAAATATAATATTTCAAATGCTTAAATTCAAGTTAAAATTCTGCAGCTGTCTTTAGATTGTGAACATTTGGAATAGAGCTCTTTGTTAAGTAATAAAATAAGTGCTTTACAGTTTTACTATATGCAATTAATTTTCTCCCAGCATGGTAGTGCCTGTCTTTAACTTCAGCACTTGAGAAGCAGAGCAGACAGATTTCTGTGTGTTTGAGGTCAGCCAAGGCTACAAAATGAGATACTCTTTCAAACAACAAGAATGCAGCCAAAAACAACAACAAAAGCAAAACAAATAATTTATAGTTATTTTATGTTCTTTTTTCAATAGAAATCTACCATTGCACAAAGTGAGTTCCTAAGTACAATCATAGATTTCTCTGGAAAACAGATGATAAACAACTCCACAGGCACTTAGTTTGAAAACTGGTGAGTTAGAAAATATAACTATTATTTCTTTGCTATATTATCTCAGAGACTTTAAAATCAATATTCATTATCAGCCCTTGTAAAATGTTTCACAAAACACATTTTATTTAAATGCATTGCTTAGCTAATAAGTGCTTGTCAATAATTATACATTTGTCTGAATGAATATTTCAGGCACCTTGTGAAACAAACTGATTAATATTTTTTATTCTTCATCAAGTGGCTATACATATCATCAAAATGACCAATGAGCCAGGTCCTAGCTAGATCTGGTACCATATTTCAAAAGGGAAAGATCGATTAAATTCCTTAAGCTTTCATGTTTGTGAATACATAGTATTTTAGCAATATTCAGCACTTCTGTTGCAGTCTTTCTTATATTTTGAGTTATTCCTTACATTTTTTTTTGCATTTATCATTGCTGTGAATACTTGAACAGTACACTGCCGATTTATGATATTTTCTGCATCTCTGAACATGTGCCAGGAGAAATAAAAGAGAATTCTTTCTCTGATTTTCATTGTGATTTCAGAGAGTTGTTAGCACATTTTCAGCATACGTGATAATAGTCTGCATCAGTTTTAACAAGCCAGGTTCAAGAAGAAACTTCTTGTTTCAAACTTAAAGTTTGTCATTATTTTGAGATTCGTTAGTTTAATTAGTTATAGCATTGTGCTAATGAGTCCAAGGCCACTGACTTCACCCACATATAGGTCAGTTAATTCTGTAAGAATTATCATGTTTCCACCCACACTAGGCCCTCTGCCACTAACAAAGAACTTAAGAAATGTATTATTTTTATAATAAAGGATATCTATTACCACTCTGAAAAACTATAAAACAGGGACGCAGATATACAGACACATAGATACATACATACCTACATAGAGATAAAGAAAGAAAGAAAGAAAGAAAGAGAGAGAGAGAGAGAGAGAGAGAAAGAAAGAAAGAAAGAAAGAAAGAAAGAAGGAAAGAAAAAAAATGAAGGAAGGAAAGAAGGAAGGAAGAAAGAGAGGTGAAAAACTTCAAAATTTTACCACCTTTGAACTGATGCTCTATTCTCTCTCTCTCTCTCTCTCTCATGTTTATTTCGTTGAGACAGAGTTTTTTTCTGTATAACAGCCCTAGCTGTTCTGGAAATCCCTTTGTAGACTAGGCTAGCTTTGAACTAACAAAGATCCACCTGTCTATGCCTTCCAAGTGTTGGGATTAAAGGTGTGTGCCACCACCACCGGGCAAGTCTGAATACTTTTAATTGTAACATAATATTCACAACACTACAGCAAACTCAGAAAGCAATTTTCTCATGGGCTAGTGCTACTTTTTGAAGTTTAGCTATTCTGTAGTTTTACAAAGAGTTCCATCCACTTTATTTTACTACACAAAACATGGTTCTAATATCTTCTCAAAGCACATTGTAAATAAAACAAAAGTGTAAAACTTTACCATAATTTTTTAATATAATTGCGATCATTTTCTATCTTTTCTCATTTAAGATATCAAAAATAATACCTACTTTGGAGAAATGTTTTTGCTTGACATACTCCTTTTTTAAAAATAAAATATATTTAGCAGTTCAAAGGGGAAAATATCTAATCTGGGAGTAAATTGCCAGCATATACATAAAAAGGACTATTTGATAATTTCTATTTAGTATATAATACAAAATTCCATTTCATTTTATTTCTTAGGAATTTTATACATCCTTTAAATATGGAATATACTTATAAGAAATAATGAGTCATATGACCAAAGTCCAAATTTTGAACTTGTTATACAATTTCCAAGTTGAGAAAAGTCACTCATATGGAAAAAATATATATTTTCAATGTTTCAATAAAAGGAAAAGCACACTCCACATTTGGTTTATACATACTGTTTATTTAGTATAGACATACAATTCAAGATTTTTCTTTCAGCATTTGGTATGGTTAAGAATAGTATTTCAGTAGGATTCAGAAACTAACATTTTTGGACTCAAAATTGAAATTATCAGAGACTATTCTGTCAACTACAGAGGCTATCACATACCTCACATTTAATACTTGGAGAAAGGAAGCTGGAACAAAGCTACAAGCCTTACAGCTCACAGACCTTCAAACCATTAGAGAATAATGTGAAAACTGCTGAAGAAAGTCATCAATACTTTTGCCTAGCTGTGAATCCTATAAAACAGAAACCCTAAACTTCCAGGAAAGATGTACTCAACTGTGCAATAGTGGTATAACAATTGTGAGGATATCCAATTGCTTTCTAATTTTATTTGAGATTTGCTTCACAGAGGAGGGGTGAACTAATGCATAGTACTATAAGCTAACTAACACCTGTGATGGTCACATTATTGTTGAAAACTAACTTAAGTTTAAATGTTTAAAATTATGATTAGGAAAACTATAAAGCAAAAATGAACCTCTAAATGTTAAGAGCTGCTGATGGTTTGCTGTGGGACAATGGTCTTTTATCCTGCCAATTGTATTTTAATAAAATGCTGATTGGCCAGTAGCCAGACAGAAAGTATAGGTGGGCTGACCAGGCAGGAAGTAAGGGTGGGGCAATGAGAACAGAATTCTGAGAAGAGGAGAGAGTCAGTCTACAGTCATGACCCAGCAGCAGAGGAAGCAAGATGAGAATGCCTCACTGAAAAAGATACCAATCCATGTGGCTAACACAGACAAGAAATATGGGCTAATATAAGTTATAAGGGTTAATAAGATGCCTGAGCTTATAGACAAACCAGTTTATAATTAATGTAGACCACTATGTGTTTCTTAGGGACTGAATGACTGTGTGACTGGGTGGGGCAGAAATCACGGTCAACAAGGGATAATTTATGTAATTGTCTAGTCTTGTACAACTAATATAACAATTTTTTTTCTGATTATGTAAGCAAAAGCTTGCTTTGCACAGATGATCTTGCCTGCTCATAGACAGAATGGAACTTTGTGGTATTTTCCTTTGAAAGACCTTTACAGAGGTAGTTGAAAACTGCATTCAGGAATCCCACATCCCAAGTGGAGATGTGGCCTGAATATATGAAAAAAGGGCCTCTTTGTTAAAATTTATTCATGTTCAGATTGGTGAATCTCTGAACAACCCTGGATGCATAACATACCCAAGACTTGAGAGGGTGGAGGCCCAAGTATGAAGCTTCATACCATTATTTAACTAATTTAGCATAGCATAAGTTTGTCTTCTAAATGTTTATTACATAGACAAGAGCTGCTGTGAACCTTAATCAGAAAAACCTCTCTTTAAAAGGAACAGTGTTAGATACAGAAACTCATGGCTACTGAGGGACTGAGAATAAGTTTGAGCTGCAGGTTCATACATAAACAAGACATTTGTACTACCCTGTCTAAGACAAAGGAACACTGTGAATCAGGGGGCAGTAAATATGTAAGAGCTACAAGAGAGAGTGAGATGATGGAAGACAACAAAACAAACATCATCCTCTACACATGATACAACCATTGTAATTTTTAACTCATAGCTGTGATAGAAAGAGTGAGGATCATAGAACCCTACTCTTCAATGATGGATATTTGATTATTGATGAACTCTACCAGAGTGGAAAATTCTTTTGTCCAGTTGCACATTTAGTGCTGTTGAAGTTGTGTAACAGTTTCATGAGAGACTGAAAATTTTCCATTCTGTGCTGAAGTGCCTTAATTGAGATGGTAAACAATTAAAAATATTTCAGAAAGTCCCTGAAACTGACCAGATTCACATGGCCCCTCCTTTCCAGGAGTAAACAATAAGGACTTCTGAGAGGCACCCTCAGACAAGCTGAAAAATGCTCAGATGCTGGAAAGTTCCTGATAGCAGACTAGCTGACTGGAAGAAGAAACGGTTTAGGCTGAGTCACTTTGAAATGACATTCTCAAACTTGTTGAACTCTCTGAACACTGTGCAAGTTTGCTCCAGGTTCCCAGCCTTTGTGAGCAGTCACCCATGCAGCCGTGGGATATGGTGATGTAGCTGTCTTTGAATCATTTGTGCCCCTGTAAGTAACTTCTTACTTATATTCTGTTAAACAACTACAATAAAACTCACTGGTTTACTAACTTAGACTTTGTTGGTATCAGTATTTGGTCTTTTGTGGGATCCCTATGTGAGGTGAGTAAATATGTGTGTTTCTTCTCCCCAGCAAAAGTACTGTCACACAACAGTGCCTATCAGGCTCCAAAAGATAGCATCAAACTGATGATCACAAAAACGACCCTGTTTGAATTCTATAAGTCACAAAACAAATGAATATAGATGAATGTGAGAAAGATTATCTAGGAGGAGTACAGTGGATGACTTGTCAAGAGATAGAAAAAGGTTGGAATTGAGAGTCAATAGTATGAGTTTTTTAAAATGTATGGAGTTGTTTAAGCACAATTTTAATTACTATAAAATAAATATAGTTATTTTTGTATAATTAATCCATCCAGTAAAAGCCCATAGTTATAACTAAAACTTCATATTGAAAGATATTTTTCTTATTTCTTCTGAAAAAATAAAAAAAATGTGACATAGAAAAATATAACTGAATCTTTGGGGGGAAAGCTGAAACTTAAGCTGAAGGCTATCTCTTTAAATAAGAACATAAAATTAACATAAAATCAGACAAAAAAACATATAAAATTATCACAAATATTCAAGTATTAAAAAGGGTAGTATATATTGTAATAACGAAGTACAGAAATCATCATTGCCTTAATTTCCCCCAATATTTTGGGCTATTTGTTCACTGATACTTCATCTACCAACGGTGTTCTTAAAAGGAGATCTTGGTAGAGTCCAAAGAGAGTCACTCAGGTTTAATGTTCACTAACGTTATGATGAATCTTCTCATTTATTTGAATTATTCAATCAATATGCCTATGTTCAAAAGATGTCTAATGAAAGACCTCTATGTAAAACATGTATTTCTATAGATTTATTTCAGCATACAATTAAAAGAAATACAGTCCTTCATGGTAAAGGAGGTATTAAAGCAGAAATATGAGCCCTTGGTTTCAATTACTTCATAGGTCAGTAATCAGTAATGGGAGAAATCTAGCTAATGAAAGCTAGTGCTAAGCTTACTTTATTGTTTTTATTTAATGAAAACTAGTGCTAAGTTCACTTTATCCCTTGTATTTAGTGCATGAGTGAAGCTAAATTAATAGTGCCACTCACATTTAAGGTGTTTCTTTCCATTTCAACAAATTTAAACTAAATGCGTCCTCACAGACATGTCTAAAAAAGATGTTGGTTTCCTTAACAATTATAAAATACAACAACTTGATAACAGCTACACTCAATTGTGATCCACTTTATTCTGAGACTATTAGGTGGAAGTTTTCAAAAACAAATAATTACGTGCTTTAAATTGTGTGTTGTTCAAAGTAACATAACAGAACCTTGTACTCTTCCATTTTCTCTTGGCTAGGATATTAATTATGACTATTTTAACCTCACACCAGGTACTTTGTAACCATCACAGTTTTCAGATGTGACTGTTGTAATATAGAGGTTGTGTTTAAATGGTTCTCATTTTATTTCATAATAGATTGAAATAACAATGGTATCAGTTCAGATATACCAAAAATAAATGATACGGTATTTCTCCTAAATAAAAAGTTGATTTTGACAGCCAGCTTTATTGATACATACTTATAATACTAGCACCAAAGAGGTTGAATCAGAGCCATCTAGGATTACATAGTAAGACCTTCTTTCAAAGAAACAAAACAAATATTGTAAGAGAGAAGGATCATGTTTATTATAATGTGTCATAGAAATTATTCATTATTATTAATATTAATTCTTAACTCTTACTGATGTAAATATTTGAGAGTATCAAGGAGTTTCTCAGCTCAAAAGATTATGAATAAAGGATTCAGGTGACAGATGGATGGTGGCCACCAAAATTTAATCTAAGACAATAGCTCCCAATCTCTGTCTCCTAAAGATGATTGGATGATTATCTAAAGACACAGATACTTGAAAGTAAACAAAGAGAAAGTAGACTTTAGTACAGAAAATAAGGATATTGAAAAATAAAGGAAAGCTAAGGGGGAACATCAAGAGTTAAAGATTTATTCCAAAAAGCAAGCAAACAAGGCTCCTATAATAGGATATTCTAATGGTTGTCATAAGGAACTTTGTGTAAATTTTATAAAATTATCATTGAAAATAGGCAAAGGAAAAATTTCTGTAACAGTGGTAAATTCTCTGTGTGTCATTTATTGAGTCCGATATTCTGTACCTGTTAACCTTGCCAAACTGTGGAGAGGATCATGTGGCATTCACATGCTGTTCTTCCAATAAACATAGTGTTCAGAGTCCCACATTGAATATCTTTGTTTTATTTTATGTTAGCTAATGACCTTGGCTAGCTGCTGGCTATTAGCTTTGGTCAGTTTTGCTACTCATTGACCTTGCAGATATTGTTGCTCTCCACCCTTTGTTAGTGAAGCACTGACTGTTGATTAAACTATGGTCTCGTTTTTCTCACATCTATGTAAAAAAAATTGTAGTTTTCACCACCATTGGCTCTTACAATCAACAGAAAACTATTTCCTTTGCCATTACTACTAAGACTCATATATAAATCAAGTTCTACCAGAAGAGGAAAATATAATATGTACAGTATTTAGTATCACCTATAATTCAACAAGTCAACTAGAAGAAGTAACTTAAAACACATAAACACACACTAATCATTAGCATTGTTACAAATTTTGGGCTATACTGAAGGTTCAGAAACTTTTCAGGGAAGTATTTATTATGTTTTGTTTAAATGTCATTGGATATTCATTTTCTGTGATAAATTAAAGTTACTAATTTTTCTCCTTCATTCTACTTATCATACATACATAATCCAGAAATCACAGCTATAAAACATGGATTAGAAAGGTTTTTAATGAATACCTTGAGAATTTCTGAAATGAACAGTTTATTTATAAGTATTGGTTTATAAGTTAATGAATTTAATAAAGAGTTAATGAATAAGTATAATGAAGAGATAATGAAAAGAGCAGTTGTCTCTTGCTTTTTTCACTCAGATTTCTTTGAATGTCTCATGACATTCAATTCTTTCCAGTGTTAAGGGATATTAAAATATTTGTGCTAGTTGTTCCATCAGATGATTTTATGTTCACTATCTCATTCCTCTCAACAATTCTCAGATTAATTTTCCTTCTCACTATATATTTATTGAAGATAGAATTCCGAAAAAATTAAGTAAGTTACAAAATGACATACAATCATTAATTGGATTCAGACTTTCTTGACTCAAGTAATATATACTAAGTATGTTCCTGTTCCCTTTTTGCCATGCTGTAAAAATATGCCCCACAACAGAGCATATTAAAATTATATCATGTACATCACAACTTTTATACAAAAATGTTATATATTAGTTCAAGACTAGTAACATTGGAATCCCTTTACTATGTCACATGCAAATAATATTTCATCCATTTCCATATATAAAATTTAGTCTTTAAATCTCGAATTTTTTATACTGAGTATGATCTAATTTGGGCAGCAGCACACCCAAAGAATGATGAATGTTTACAGGATGGCATAGCTATATGCTATGCATTTAACTTGTTTATTATAAAAGGGGATGCCAAGTTTGAAGAGCAAAGAATACTTTTAAAAAATCTTAGAACAGTGGTTCTCAGTCTTCTTAATGCTGTGACCCCTTAATAAAGTTTCTCATATTGTGGTGATGCCCAGCCATAAAATTATTTCATTGATACCTTATAACTATATCTTTGATACTATTATAAATTGTAATGCGAATAAAAGGTGTGCAGGATATCTGATATGCTATCTCTGTGTAAGGGTTGTTCAACCCTCCCAAAGGATAACATCCCACAGGTTGAGATTCACTGACCTAGAAGAATTTTTCATATGCCCTCAAGCTAAGGCCTTAGGTCTAGAGAGAATGTTCAGCCAGTAAATGCTAAGGTTCACAATGAAAGGAAAATAGAGTTTTCTAGTAGAATATACTCTTCACTTGACTTTGATGGAGAGTCATAAAATTGCCTATTAAAGATAAAGAGTTGTCCAACTTTATAATTGTACTTATCACCTCCATATCACTATAATCTTCTGAATAGCAAGTTTTGTCCTCTGATGTCCCTTAATGGCAATGGGTTTTTGATCCTACTGCACATACTGGCTTTGGGGGAGCCTAGGCAGTTTGGATGCTCAACTTACTAAACCTGGATGGAGGTGGGCGGTCCTTGGACTTCCCACAGGTCAGGGAACCCTGATGGCTCTTCAAGCTGATGAGGGAGAGGGACTTGATCGGGGGAGGGGGAGGGAAATGGGAGGCGGTGGCGGGGAGGAGGCAGAAATCCTCAATAAATAAATAAATCAAAAAAAGTCCTTGTCTAGCATCTATACATCCTCATGTACTTCTTCCTTCTAGTTCTTTTTTATTGCCCACTTCTCTACCTGAAGTTGGATCCAAAGAGATCAAAGTGTTTAGTAGAAGTTTAAGGATAGGGCCTGGATACCAGTTTGTGTTTCTTCATTTCTTGATAAAACCAAACACTATTTACTGCTTTCCAAAGTTTACAGAATGGATATTTTTTTTCTACTTGCACTTCTATTTCTTCTCATACCAGTTTCCAGAGTAATATTTTGCTACACTGTAGTACTTATTCAAATTGAAAGAATCAAAGGATAAATTGTTAAAATTATGGTAGGAAAACTGAAGGAGAAAGAAAATAAAAGAAGTTTAAGAATACTTTCTGTTTTCCTTTCCATAGGACTCAGAGTATGGCTAGTTTTTATGTCCCTTTCTTCCTCTAAGACAGAGTCCAAGTTACTAGTTCTTAAATATAACTTGGGACAAAAGATTACCTTCTATTTTTTATTTATTAAGAATTAAGTGAATCTATGCCAAGTTAATTTTATTAAAATTGTATGGAACTACAATGTTTTATTGAGCTACAGTTATTGCTTCTTGGTAGAGCAAATGAAATGTTAAAAGTATACTTTGTCAATTATGTTAGTCTACATTGTAGATCAGACATAAATATCACTGTGAAATATAGCAAGTATCAGCTGGGCGGTGGTGGCACATGCTTTTAATCTGCCTTGAGAGGCAGAGGCAAGTGGATGTCTGTGAATTCAAGGACAGTCTGGTCTATAAGTGCTAGTTCCAAAGCTACACAGAAATCCTGTCTTGAAAAACCAAACCAAACAAACAAAAACAAAACAGGTGCCATACTTCTATGAAACTGTTAATTTATCTTAATTTTTAAATTGGCTATTCATAAAGACATTTAAGTAAAGACTATCATGACACAAAGTTACAGCTAAAATTTAGCTTAATAAATATTTTAGTATATTTCAGTAGTATTCACTCCTTCATGAAATATTAATTTAAAGCCTTAGTTGGAAAATTATGGCTTAATATGTTCAATACAAGTATGTAATTCTTGAGGTTTGTAACTAAAGATTATCTGTGAACTTGAGAGATACCTCATAGCCCCAACATACATGCCTCGCTTTATTTTATAAATGTGCGTAACAGAAATGTAGTTTTCCAGAACTCCATTCATTCATGCTTGTCAGAACATGGTCAAAACATGTTCTGACAGTTCTGTCTTCCAACTGATACCTTGTAAAGGAAATTGAGATTTTAATAATTCACAGTCTTAAGATGCTTGAAAGCCTAGGTCACTTAATAACTTTATAACCTTGTAATTTCATACTCTATGCCATTTTATTTGTGTTTTTTTATTGTTGGTAATTTTTCAAATATTGTTACAACTTCATGGTCGCATTTTGGTGAATAAATTAAAATCAATAAAAGAAGTATGTGCATTAATTCAGTTACAGTGTTCAAGTGTAATTAATAGCTTTGGGTGACATATTTTACTATGAACTACAAATTGTCTTACCAGCAAACTTATCCATATCAGAATCATACACAGAATACATTATTCAAGAAAGCAAGAGCAAAACTAGAAATCAAATGTCATAGGATATTGAAGTTATTTGTACCCATTCTGCTTAGAAATGTGTCTTATCATGATCAAGATCCTGAGGTGAGTAGAACATTTTTATCAGCACTGAGTTCAGGGTTTCAGAGAAAGGGGCTGGTGGATACCAAGTAGTGTAGCCATACTGTGCGTATCAAAGCATGCTTTACTACTAGATACTAGCATGTGCTAACGCCACTGAAGGAGATAAAGGAGATAGTTAATGTTGAATATCAACTTGCTGGGTTTTAAGTTCAACATGGAAACAAATTGTAGGCATGTTCAAGAAAGTTCTACGCTGTGTTATTTGAAGTGGGAAAACCCATCTGAAAAATCACCCTTCTATGGGTTGAGGTTCTGTAATGAATAAAGAGAAAAAAGTAAGCTGAAATACCAGCATTCATTGCCCTCTTCTTCATGTTCCTGATGCTCCAGTCTGCCTGTTGACTTCCATGATGTCATTTATCCTTTCAGTCTGTGAGGGGAAACAAAACACAATAAATGAACCAACCAACCAAATAAACAAACAACAAAATTTTTCTTTTTCTTCAGTTGTTTTGTCACATATCTTGTCAAAGCTATGAGAAAAGTAATTAATTAACTGTCTAATTGTAGAAAATAAACAGCTAGAGATGGACTTGACAGCAAAGCTCAAATTTGTTGAGTTTACCACAGGAAAACTAAATATTAAATAAAAAAGGTGGAAAGAAAGTTGCGGAAGTTGTAAATTTTAGAATGAATCTTTGCTCTCACAGAACTACAAAAAGTGGTAAGAAACTGATATTAGTATTCAATATGGAAAGGATATATACAATACTTTATTTTTATAGTCAGCTTTTGATTTTTATTTTTGCCCCTAAAAAGAATACTTGTCTATGCTCCAAATCCTTTACATTTACTATCTTGTTCATCAAAAAAGATAATCACAAGAGAGTTAATACAGAGTATAATTGCACTTTTAGTTTTATTGTTTTATAATTTTACTCAAGAAATAGCAAAAATTCAATACTTTTTTACACAAAATAAAATGTATCACCATTGTTAAACTGAGGTGAAAATAAATAGAATTAAATAGTTAAGACTAACTGCACTTTCCCAGTTGAGAACATGTTCTGTTTTAGTTTTAGGTTTTACTTATTTATTTTTTTGGTAACAAATACAGAAACTGACATTTTGCTAAGTTTTAATAGTGAAGAACTAGAAACTGATTAATTTAAAATTGAAAACACTATCATGTTGCATTGCTCTCTAGTCATTTAAAATGTGATGACGGAAGTAATGTACTCAATGAAAAACAGCTAAAAATTGCTATATATTAATTACTTTTTAAAATCACAGTCATAATTATTTTTAAAGGCATTTTGTCTTTTTATATTTTTCGGTAACACACATTATAAATGTTATCATACATTAGAAAATAGAAATAATTTCACAAGCCACAAATAAGTTGAACCTGTTTGACTGATAGCCATGTTATAAAAAAAAGAAGCTTAAGGAGTAAAGAAGGCTAGGAATAGTCTGGGATTACTCCAATAATCTTGAAAATAATGTGTCTTTTATCAGTCTAAGGATACTAATTTGGCAATGTTTGAGTGTTTTCCTGTGAATGTGTGTGTTTCCTAAATGTAAAGCATTATCTGATACCTATCTTATTAAGGAAATAGTTAGGTCAGAATGTTGGCAAGATGAAAAAAAATTGTCTTCAATATTAAACAAGAAAAATAAAATTTAGTTTTTCTCAACAGTCAAAGTGCCTTGCAATTTTTTTTTACCTCATGGCACAGCATCAGAATAACTTAAGCCAATGTCCTTTTTGCAGAAAGAAAGATAGAAGTTGTACATAGTATTTTGGATGTTTAGTTCTTTAAAAAGACATTATTTTCCTGTGCTCATGTACCGACAGCATAATGAACTAAGTACCTCGGAGAATGTATAGAATATCATTTGATATAATGTAGAAAAGTGATAATATAGGACAAGAAATACATTCTTTAGTGGAAAACAGTAAGCACTAGGACTCATGCTTATTCATTTCCTGGCAATAATTAGAGTCCTGTGCTTCAGCAAAGTTCAGCTATACACACAAGGCTGTCATTCCCTGAAATTGAAAGAATTAAAAAAGCAAAACAAAACTAGCCTCAGCTTTTGTCCACTCTAAGTGTCAAGCTGTTCAGGCCTGAAGGAAAGAGAACTGTATATGGCCTGATCACTCACAGTTACTCACAGTTATTTCAGGTTGTTGAAGTAATCAGTTATGGCTATAAAAATCTTTCTTCCCTGAGAAGTCCGTTATTGAATTTTTTCTTGCCTCTCCTCTTTCAGTTTTTGTTTGTTTGTTTTTAAGAATAGAGAACTGACTCAAACATTTCCCTCTTAATTGTCCAAGTGCTACTACAAACATCTAATATTGTTTTGGTAATGTGGTAGTGCCCAGCAAAAAGAAAGGGGGCAGGAGGAGTAAAAGAAAAAAAAGAAAGCTAAACCTTACAAGTTATGTCCAGAAGGGAATTGAGAACTGTGAGTCTTATTTCACAGATATGTCCTTTTCAAATTCGAATAATCTATACTGGTGGAGAGGGGGATGGGTGTCAGAAGACTATTTTTCTAAGTTTTCACTAATAGCACCCTCTTGTGTCTCCAGTTAAGCTATGCATATGATTTTCAGCTAGGTACAGAAAAAAAAATATCTGCAGTTAAAACTATTAACAGTTTAGGGGGCTGTAAAAACAAGCTTTCTTTCATTTCTCCTTCTTTACATTTGACAGGAGTTCCCGTGCCTTTCCTATACTTGTAGTTCTCTCAGACTTACTTTGATTTGTGTGTGTACAGGTGATGTAGTTGTAAAATGTCTGTAAATACAAACATAACTTCTAAGCTTTTCAGAGCATTTGCATATACTTTACTATTTGTGAATATCACAGCATCATCTTAATACCAGTATTTTTATTTATTGCCAGTATTTTTGGAGAATGGCAGCTCCTTAAATTAGTGTCAGGCAATGCTGAACATATTGGATACATTTTCTTAAAAAAATACATATATATGTTAAGGTGAGTAATGTTAGCCTCACATTTAGATGAATAAACAGAAACATTTTAGAAAAGAACTCTGTCCCTAAATATCTAAAAAGCCCACATAGGTAGATTTAAAGTTTTCTCTAGTCATATAAAAATTATGAAAAACAAATACTTTGAATGATAGCTTTGCTCAAACAATTACTCAGAATATGGGCATTGCATAGTGATATTGGTATTCAATATTGAGGTATTTCATACATGTATGTGAATGCTCACATATAAGAAATCTCCAATATTGTATACAGATTTTATGCTCCCAACATATCTCACTTTGAGAATCACATTTCATGGGATCAGAGGTCACATGTGGAAAGTGGCTATCTCGCTGGATAATACTGTCCTGGAGGTTTATTTGTGTGCAACCATACAGCTAGACAGTGCCAGAGTTGAGACTCTGTGTTTAGTCTAAAACTACTGTCCTTTTCTTAAACATTGAGCATTGTTATCTGCTAAAAATTGCAATCGTTATTGATTTAATATTAAGCATATAAATATGGACAAAACATTTTATCATGCCTTACCTATTTATCAAATACCCATTATCACCTCTTAACTGCAATATTTGTGTACAATGTACAATGCAAGCTGTTTAGTACTACACAAAATAGCTGATTTATTTTTTATAAAGTAGCTATCATGTAAGAGACATGATGTGCTTGCTCTGATTAATCTGCATGGACAGTCCAATGTGTTTTCCTCTACACAGTTATAACAAGAGAGAGCAAATCCCCAAGTAGATTACTCAATAAGGAATATTCTAATGTAAGGAAACTAAAATAAAAGAAATTCATTGTTCTCAGTGATTTCATATCAAAAATGATTTTGGCAGAGTTACTGACATATTTAGTAAAAGGCTGTGCCAATAGTTGTCCCTTTACTAGGAGAACATGGCTTTCGGTCCTTCTTCAAATTAACTCTTTCTTTCTCAGCATTCAATTCTATGACTGAAAAACAACTTCACTCACTGAAGTTTAAAAGATGAATCTTTTTATCATTAATATAATCATACAATACCATAATGGTTAAAGTTAAGAAAGTAAGCATATTTCCATACTCACAGGGTATAGATTATCATAATTATACTTTTGTATGCATAGCAGGCTGCTAATTGGAACACTGAAGAAATGCAATAAATATCACAGTTGTGAAATGCATAAATATCACAGTTGTTTCCTATCATTTCCTTCAACAAACACATTGTCACAGTATCTTTTTATCTTTCAAAGATATGTTAATTATAAGATTTATAGTAGAATTTGCATTATAAAAATCTATAAGCACACAATCTGAAAACAATATGTGAATAAACAGCACACAAAGTACTGCAAACAGTACAGGTTGGGCTTTCCACCTCTAGATTTTATAGCTACAAAATCTTAGATCTTTTTCTGTTCTTGTTTCCTTTTATGTTAAAGCAAAAACAAAAATAGAAAGAAAAGAAGGAGATGCTAATAAAATCTACCTGATGGAGTGGTTTTTGAGGATTAATAGGGCTATTTAATAATGCAAGAAGTCCATAAATTCATTTAGAAAAGGAGAACCCTTCTCTGCAGGCATAGGGAGGATCTCATCAGTTCTTTCTGAGTAAGAATTTAGTTTGCTTTTGCCAGGTGTCCCAGCTTCTGGTTATTCATTGCTCACTGGTGCCACCCTCAGTCAGAATACAGGCAAAGAGAAATTGGGGAAAATTCTTTCATTATTTTCAGATGTGAATTTCTGTCAGTCTTGTCATCAAACTGCATTTTTTTTTCTCAGATGAACTCCTGGGTTACATAGTAGAGTCCCCTTGGTCTATAAGTAATGTTTCTACTCCACATAGACAGCTTTCTTTTGGACTATACACATAAAAATGAAATACTGCACTCTATACTACTAAAGTATACATATTAACTGCAAAGCTGTCATTTGGCCAAATGTAAGGATAATCCACTCTAAACAGAATGCAGGGACTAAACTGTCTATTTTAATGTTCTGTGAAAACTACCTGTGCTTTATGAGTTTCAGTTTAGGAATTATAAAACAGACTTAACAATATTAATAACACAATTCTGTCATGATGATAGCTTTAACAACAGTTAATGACTAGCTCTCTTTACACCAAAATGAGATTAAAATCTTAAGAAATCAATTAATTGATCTCTTTTATAGGTGTTATGAAAAAAATTGTGCTTTGAAAGTATCCCCATGAAATAGATTTGTCACAATTCTACATCTGTGATTTTTTTCATTGAGTTACTGCCATCCCTTATGATAGTATCACCCAACAGTGCAACATCCAAGTCTCAGACGAGAAACTATTTGACAGCATTTGATTTCATCCCCTACACATTTCCTTGCTCAGAAAAAGAGGACAGAACGTTGCTAGATACTATGAATAATGAAGTCAGAGATACAACAGGAATAAAATGTAGTGGTAAAGTGTCTCCCTGGACAGATATTTTCTTGTGCTTTATTTCATTTTGTGCAGACTGCACTGAACTGGCCTACTAAGGTTTTCTCTTAGCAGTAGCTTCAGGTATGAAAAATTGCAACAGAAAAAACGATCTGTGCAATTTTTGAAGTAAGTTTTAAGTTAAAAATAAAAAAATACAACTGCAAATTGGAAAAGGGTAAGGAAAATAGAGTAGGGCTTAGTAGAGTAATAAAGATTTGTGGATTCATAGTGGATTTATAAAGATTTGCCCTTAAGAGAACTTTCCCGAATAAAGCTGTTTTGAGAAAATCAACTAATAATAACTAGCAGACTATTTCTTTTTCATATTCTGTTCCTTTGTGGATGCAATCTCTCATTTTATTTTCCCTTCAGTATACAAGAGCAAAAACTGAATACTGAATTTAGTGCCTGAAAGCAGTGCATATTTTCTCCTTTTTTTTTTTTTTAGAAACAAACATAAAAGTAAAAAGAGTTTTCCCTTTTAAAACCAAAGTGGAGAACCAGAAAGCCAAGTTTTTCCATACATTAATCAAGGAATGTGGACTGCTTCATAAAATGCACACCTTTTGTACATACTAATATACACAATTCGACTGTCTCAATCTCTGGCCTCTAGATAAATATGAGGATTTTATCCTTGCAATAAGAATCATAGATGCCCGGGTGTTGCTACTTGTTTAGAACCCATCTGAACCAAAACCAGACAGTGTCCCTTGTGGCTTTAGTGCTCTTGGGAGAGCTGTCACCCTATGCCAGTCAGGGTTGTCCAATCTTATTTATAAGCATTGGGCTTGCAGCTCCATGCTGGGAACTTCCTTGTCTGGTATCGTTCCTGCCTCCCAAACAAGCTGGTGTTGTTCACATTGTGATCTCCCAACTACAGGCAACAGTCATCTACCTGCTTATTGCTACTCTTAGTTGCCCTATGGGATAACCAAATGCCAGTTTTCCTCCTCAGACCCTCTATCCCTCCCACCTCACCCCATGCCAGAGGATGAGTGTGGACCCAGATAGCAACTCGCAGTTGAATAACATATTCAGAAATAGGTACTTGGCTCAAACTGCGAGTTTTCCTTGCTCTTGCCCCTACTTCCACTAGTGTATCTGATAAGTATCCTTTGTATGAGAAAATGGTGCTGCTATGTGCAGATTCTCTAGCTTGACTCGGGGAGCCAGAGGATTCAAGATAAAAGCACACCAAACAAGAAAAAAAAATAAAACTTCTGTAACATAATGTAAAGGAGTGAAACTTAAAGGGTAGACATAAAGTGCAAGGAAAGGGGCACATCCCACGGATAGGAATTGATGCCCTACTTAATCTGCTCTGTGCCTCTCCCTAAATCTCCAGTCCCATAAAGTAGCTGGCAGGCAGTGCGCCTTCCTCCTCCCTCTGGGACTCAAGCTTAACTCCCCAAGCTTACCTCAAACTCGCCCCCTCAGGGCTCCTGGGGTTCAGCGTCCGCTGAGAGAGGCTGCCTCCTGAGCTGGAGTGGGATGCAGGGTGCAGGGAGTGGGGACAAAAGGGGGTACCCAGTAGTTGATGCTGTGCCATCCCCTCCCAGCAGGCGGCTAGGGCACTTGTTCACTCCTTTTCCCCGTCTCACACTCGCTCACCCCCTTCTGTCCCCCTTCCCCCCCTCCTTTCTAGTCCCTCCCCCTCGCCATTGAAAAGGGCTGGCTTGGCAGCGGCTCCTTGCAGTCGACGAACTGTCAGGGCGGGAGGAGCTGTGAGCCAGAGCTACCAGCAGCGGCCCGCGCAGCAAAGCAAAAAGCCAGACTACCAGAGTGCAAGGAGTGGCTGTAGCCAAGACTACTCAGCGACACCGGCAGCCCAGCTAGCCCGGGCAGCCCGACTAGCCTCGCAATCAGCCTCCAGGACAAACAGCTGCTCCGCGGACTGCGAGCTGTGGCGGTAGATCCCGCTACAGCAATCGCAGTCTCAGTGGAGCGGGCGGAAGCCTTTTTTCTCCTTTTTCGTTCCCCTCTTCATTCTACTCAAGAGGAATCTTAACAGGAGGTAAGTATCGGTCCGGGTGCCAGAGGCGCTGAGGCTGGGTACACATAGCATGTCCAGCACATAGGACTTGGTGATTGTCAGTGCGTGGGATCTGGACAGTTGACCACAGCTTGCTTTTAGATAAGCTGCTGGTGGTCTCCCTTTCGGGTTCTGCTCCCTAGAGGTAAGAGAAAGAGCAAACCCTGAAGGTGAGCTCGCACAGAAAATCTTTTGGTACTGCCTAGTCTTGGTTTGGTTACTTTGCTAAAACTCTCACTTTTCTCAGAAAAGTGTCCGCGCATGAATTTCCCAGAGATTGGCTGTGCAAAAGGGTCTTTCACTTTAACGAAATGTGCCCGCTTCAGTGAAGATGAATGAAACTCTGATCGTGAAAGTGTGGGGATGCAGAATTGATGTCCCAGACTGTTGGGGATGGGGGTGTCTCCTGGAGTGATTCCAGGTGAGGGGCAATGCCCCAGCAGCGAATCCGCGGTGCACCCTGTGAGCAGGCCCAGATGCACTCTTCTCTCTGGGGTTCGGGTTTCAGTCCCAGTTTGATGACACAACCCCCTGGGGACCAGACCCTTGCTGCAGGACAGGGAAAACATTGAGCGCAGCAGGGCGTCCAGGGTCTTCTTGGTTTGGTGCTCCCTGTGCTCTACCTTTTCTGCTTGATCTGGGACCTAATGAATGTGGAAATGGTAGATGTGGGAAATTCTGTCCCCCCTACATAAATGCAACTTCTTATAAAACAGCAACTGAAAACCGGTGTTCTTTTCTCATTAAGGGAAACAAAAAGACTTCTTAAGTCAAGCCTAACACAAAAGGGATCCCTTTTCTCTAGAGAAATTACTTGGGAGTCCTTAGCCAAAATAACGTCCACCTATGTCATAAATACGTGGCATTTTCCAAGACAGACTCCAAAAGCAGTTTCTTCCACAAATGAATAACCTTACTGGAACATGTACAAAGAGGCTCTCCTTTAAGAAAATGCATCTTGCTAAGAGCGTCATTGGAAAAGGTGACTTTAAAAAGCGACCACATTGCTTTAGAGACTTTGGAAGAGCATAGGGACTGTATACCTCAGGTTGGAGACACTACTCTCTGAGCATTGAGTCAGAAAGCGTTTTGTCCCTGGGGTGTCAATGTCCCAGAGTACACAACAGGATCCGTTTCCGTGTCTCCCCCAAGGAAAGACTTTTCAGGGCTTAGTGAAGATGGCCCCTTTGCTGTCTGTGATTTATTTCAGACTCCGCTGTAGCAGCCTTTGTGGCTTGGGGTTCAGCGCACTGGGATGCTCTCCTGGAGTGTGTGAGTGCAGGCAGGCACTTGCCTCTGTGAGCTGGGTGCCCTTCCAGAATGTTGTCTTGGGGGCTGGAAGTCCAACACTGCACCACTGCAGCACCCACCTACAAAGAAAATCCGAGAGAAAATTGGGGCTTAGGACAAAAGAAAAAAAAAAAAAAAAAAAAGAAAGGAAAACAAAAGGGCAACAGCAACACACACACAATAAAAACAAAAGCATAAAGCTGTTCTTTCCCCCACTATGAGAAAACTTTCCAAAGGCTGATTTATAGCAGCCTAGGGGCTGTTTCTGTACAAGAGACCTAGTGTGAAAAAAGTGGTTGAGAATCTAGGCCATGGGCAAAGGGGGCTAAAAGATGCGAGAGTGATTGGGAACAGAGGAGCCCTGTGCGTGGTCCTACCACTGTATCCAGGAAACAACCTGAGGAGCAGGCTGAGATTTCCAAACACTAAGCACATCACCAAAATGATGAAAACACTAGGTGACTTAAAAAGACTGTCTTCCTTGTCTTCCATAAAGAAAAAGGAAGGAAGAACGGAAGGAAGGAAGGAAGGAAGGAAGGAAGGAAGGAAGGAAGGAAGGAAGGAAGGAAAGAAGAAGGCAAGCAAAACAAGTGTGACTTAGGACTTTATAAAAGAAGGGGATGGGGGAGGGTGCACTTGCTGGCACCTCTGCAACTTTGGAAGGCGTGCACGTTTAATCTTATTTGAAACAAATTCTCATGGTCACAGAGATAGCCGCAGGGCTGTCTGCCTGTGTGTTAGTACTGGGGGAGGAGGCAAACCAGAGGAAGTAACTGATAGTATGTATCCACGTTTCACCGTTCTTGTCTTTGGTTTATTGGAGGCAGAACCGACAGTGTGCGGGCGGTTTTGAGAAAGAATCAGGAGATGGACAAGCCAAGATCTAAGTCTACCTTTATCCTGATGCTAAATTAAGAACTGTCGCGCCCAGCTCGAATCCGTGTGCCGCCTCCAGGGCGCTGAGTTTGCCAAGCTGCTAGCATGCTCCTTGGCGAGCAAGCCACATGAACACAGTTCGTGCAGGGGTCCTCCTCGGCTCGGCCGCCCCTCCTTCTCTGGCAATGACGTCAGCGGGCCCGGGGCTCCGCGGTATAGGAGGAGGGCAGGCGGTTTGTACCGGTCGGGGGCATGAGCAGGGAAACATTCGGGGCGCGCTCCCGGTGTGCAGCCGCTCGGTGTCTCTAAGCTCCCTTTCCGAGAATTCAATCACCGCCGGCAGCACCTCCCAGAGGCACCGGGATCCCCCAAGTCTTGTCAAAGTGCAGCCTTGCCCGCTGCGCTTTTCCAGAGCAGGTTTCAGATCCTGGTGTGTGTGTCTGTGTGTGTTCCCCTCCCTCCTTTCAGCAGCTCTCTGCTCTTCTGTTCTTCCCAGTTTCCAGCTTGTACCTTTTTTATTCACAAGGAATTTCTGAATTTAATGGTCTAGTGCTGAATTAGAGGGCAAGTTACTAGGGATGAAATCGCTGAATTCACCCCCCCCCCATTCATAAGGAGGTAGGGATATCTTTATCCCCCTCCCCTTGTCTCCTTCTCTGCCTGCAACCTAAGGAAATGAATTGGGAGGATGGTCCTTTTCTCAGGGAGATGGGGAGATGAGGCTTTGGGGGAGGGGAGGAAGGTGAATGTTCTGGGTGGGGAGTCTGGTTGACGAAAATACTAGGCTGGAAATAGGAAATTGAACACTCACTGAAATGTTTCTGGCTCTGTAGCAGCAGGCAAGAAGCCGCCTTGCTTTTTATTCTAAGACTGCGGAATCACTTATGTGGACCAACGCGCCAAATTGGGAAGATTCCTGAATAAGATTTTTTTACTAGACAGAAGCCTGCGCTGTAGCTTCCTTTTATAGCTTGCTCCGGTCCTTTTGAGGAACAACACCCCACTTTCCTGAAAGCAAAGCGAATCCCTTTTCCAAATGACTGTGAATAGAGTATTATTTTGCTCCAAGAGAAGGGTCCTAGGGAGCAATTGGAGAAGGTTGTACAGGGAAAAGAGGGAGGAGAAATAGGTTGCGCATGTGGACACCAACTGAAGCTTACAGCTGTCACATTCCTGTGGAAATTGGATTCCAGGGGATCATAAAAAGCTGCTTAGCGAATTCTTCTGATTTATAAATGTGGGGTTTCTATCTCACCCCTGCTTCTCTTTCTTGCTTTGATTCAAAGAGTCCTTTACTTGATATATAGCTTCCTCAAACTGAAGAGTTGCTGTGCATTTGAAAGACAGAAAGAAGGGAACTCATATCAAGCATAAAGCCAAGTTTATTTTCTAGGTTTAATCAGTTGCTAAAGACCCACCCTCCCTTTATCACCCAAGTACTATTCTGAAGGATGCCCTTAATGTTGGGTTTCTGCAGCTGAAAGGCCTGGCTGAGAGGATTGCAGGTTTTACATTATCCCTTTTCCCGGTATTCCAAACTTTATGTAAGATAGAAATTTCTGAAAGTAAGATTCCTGATTGATGGTGGCAGAAAGAAATATGGTAAGGGATTTTAAAAGCAGAGCGTTGTCCATTTAAAAACAAGGTGTCTACAACGACCTTTGGACAATATTTATAAGATTCTTGGAGGAGCACAGGAAGGCACACAGACAAGGAGACTTTATACAAACCGCTGGCTTTGAACTACACTGAGGCTGCTACACTTCTATTAGTGGGAAAGGAAATTATTTAGGGGATAAAAACCTTAAAGCTAATTTCCTCCAGTAATCTTGGTATAAATATTTGAAAGGAGGTGTCACCCATTTATTTATTTGCTGAAAAAAAATCTCAAACATAAATTGATCAACTATTTGCTCTAGACAAGTGTCAGGCTCTAAGAATCTGAAAGAGATTATGAAAAATTTAGCCTGGGTTTAATTGAGTTTAGGAGACTCTCATAAAGCTAGGATACAATGTGATGAATGCTCTAATTGTGTGTAATGGAGGAAGGAATAAATGATTTGCTGGGAGGTTAAAAGGATCATTTAAAAAAAATGTCTTCTTGACTATAAAAAAAATAGCCATTGCTGGTCAGTGGCTAGATAAATAGACATGGATGGTTATATAGAACAAAGTAGTACAGAAAGGACCATGGCAGGGATTTATAGATTATTGAGTTAACATGTATTTGTAATTCTTTAATTTGTAAGTTCTAGCCACCTTTGAAGATTTTTTTCAGGAAAAATGCTAGTATCAGTAAAAGAAAGAACAAATATATTGCAGTAGGTGGTTCATGAAATGCTGCTCTTTTTCTTTAAATTATATTAAATAATTTGATGCCATGTAATAGTGAATGGGGACCAATAAAGTGAGAAGCTTTCGCAAAAGGCAGAGCACAGGACACAAGAAGAACACTTAAAGTAAAACAGAACTGAGAAAGGAATGCTACTTTGTGGGAAAAGGTTTCTCTTTATTTATCTGCATACTTATATTATTTTACACATCACATTGTCCTGTCCCAATCTTGAATATTTCGTCTTCTACCCAAAGAAAGTACCTTTTGTCCTATAAATCAGTATTTCTTCACCACAAGCACAGTTTTACCTACCCTACTCAATTTTTCATACACATTATTGAATCATCTCAGCACCCTACATCATTTCTCCAGTTAACTACTTCAGCTTTCTACCTAGTGCCCTCTTAAGACTTTCTTGAATCATATTTCTTTTCCTTAGACACCAGTAACCAACTATATCTTTTTTTCCTTTTCATTTTTTTCCTCTTACAACATTATCTCTGTCATAAATTCTTTCATAGCCTACTGTCCATTAGCTATCATAGCTTCTTCAGTAACCTCAGAGGAGCTTTAAATAAATAAATAAATAAATAAATAAATGAAATAAATAGAGCATACTTTACTCCAAATTGTTTACAAATTTGTCATTTTTTTCCACTAAGAATATTTAATGTTGTCTCTGTGTCTTTTGATGCTATAATTTCAAATGGATTTTTAGTGGAATTTCTCTGATTTATTCTATATTTATTGTGTCTGCAAATGCCTGTTTTAGTTTGTTTGCATTTAGAGTTTAATGCTGTGCATGAGAAATATTCCAACTTTTCTGAACTGTTCATTGTACATTCTTTACAATGTTGCTTTATATGTGAACCTTTCTGATGTGTTCTATTTGTTTTCTGGTGTGGGCCTTTCATTTTTTTGGTTTTAGTAATTTTTGTTTTTTAAATTTCCTACTCCTGAGAATTCTCTGTTCAGCTCAGTGCCCCATTTTATAATTGGGTTGATTAGCCTTTTACATCAGGTTTCTTGAGTTCTTTATATATTTTGGAGATCAGATCTTTGTCAGTTACAGAGTTGGTGAAGATCTTCTCCCAGTCAGTGGGTTGCCTTTTTGTCTTAGTGACAGTGTCCTTTGCTTTACAGAAGCTTCTCAGTCTCAGGAGGTCCCATTTATTCAAGGATGCCCTTAATGTCTGTGCTGCTGGGGTTATACATAGGAAGTGGTCTCCTGTGCCCATGTGTTGTAGAGTACTTCCCACTTTCTCTTCTATCAGGTTCAGTGAGTTCAAATGACCAAAAGACACTTAAGGTCATGCTCAACTCCCTTAACGATCAGGGAAATGCAAATCAAGACAACTTTAAGATACCATCTTACACCTGTCAGAATGGCTAAAGTCAAAAACAGCAATGATAGCCTTTGCTGGAGAGGTTGTGGAAAAAGGGGTACACTCATCCATTGCTGGTGGGAATGCAAACTTATGCAACCACTTTGGAAAGCAGTGTGGTGGTTTCTCAGGAAATTCGTGATCAACCTACCCCTGGACCCAGCAATACCACTCTGGGGAATATACCCAAGAGATGCCCTATCATACAACAAAAGTATATGCTCAACTTTGTTCATAGTAGCATTGTTTGTAATAGCCAGAACCTGGAAACAACCTAGATGCCCTTCAATGAAAGAATGGATGAAGAAAGTATGGAATATATACATATTAGAGTACTACTCAACAGTAAAAAACAATGACTTCTTGAATTTTGCATGCAAATGGACGGAAATAGAAAACACTATCCTGAGTGAAGTAAGCCAGACACAAAAAGAGGAACATGGAATGTACTCACTCATATTTAGTTTCTAGCCATAAATAAAGGACAATAAAATAAATAAATAAATAAATAAATAAATAAATAAATAAATAAATTTCCTACTCCTTTTTTGTTAGCGAGATTGTTGTAACAGCATAAGTTTAAATATTAGGAGAGATTATCATCATTTTCAGGATTCCAGACAAGATGTTTAAAGCCCAATTTGTGTTTCTATCAACATATGCAGTTACCATGTCCAGAGAAAAAGGAATCTTTTTGTACAAAAAAATTAAACTTATAAAATTTCTTGATATGTGTAAAGAAAAGAAGGTAATTAGCATGTTACTCTACATTGTGTAAGTTTAGCTCAATGTTGTTGAGAATTTCTAGGGAAAAATTTGCTATACATACTTTTATTCAGAAAAGATATGTTAATTTTACCTTGGGGAAAATAAAATATATAATAAGTACATTTATTTAAACTTCTTAACTTTATATTATAACATTCTGAATTACATGTGTGAGCAGAGTTCTGTTGTTGGAAGACTTTCTTGATCATTTAGTATCCAGAATGAATAAAAAATAGGTGAGATTCCCTGATATTGTAGATTAGTTTCTACTATATTAAACTGGTTATGTTTAAAAATATCATTTGGCTTCAGTTAATTATAAAAGGCATACCTACAAAACCCAATTTAAGAAAGAAAAAAGTCACTGAATTGTATGACGTGTTTCTTCAAGATTAGCCCATGCAATAACAATGCTAAAGCATGAAATTATCAATAGATGAAAATTAGATTAGGTTGAAAGTGTCTTTAGAGTGTTAGTTGCATACATATCAAGATTGAATTTTTATTATAACTAAATAAAAATAAAAAGCTGGGCCTTTTCCATTACAACTTAGAATTAAAAAATGATTTGTCCAAATCATAAATGTTTCTATTATCTTTTACACTCTGAAGTTCTTCAAGTATTCAGACATTTAAAGTACCATTTTTATTATTTCTAATGCTCTAAATATTGAACGGTTAAATTAAAAATGACAATGAGGATAGTTGTCCCTTCCTGCACAAATATGAAAGAATGATTTCTTCACCTAATTCACTCAACTAGAATGTTGACAATTTATAGTAAAAAGAGCAAGTCAAAAAAGAAAAGAGATCCCAGAATGAGAATTTTCTTTCTTCAATTTACATTGTTTTTTATAACATGACATTTTTTTAGATTTACAATGTTAAAATTATTTTTAATTAATGAGGACAGCTCATTTCTTTAAAAATTCTTTGTTATTAGAATTCAAACTGAAATTTAAAATAATTTTGCAGTTCATTTGCTAACCTAATATAAAATGAAAGTCAAGTATTGCTTTCAGCCACAAATTTGATTCATTCTCTTTTCTAACAACTTCATCATGTATAGTCTTCTGCATATTTATCCTATTCTAAAATATTGATTTCTTCTCATATGATAAAAACAGAAGACAAAAAAAGAAGAAAGTTATTCCCGTTTTTTTTTTCTGTCTAAATATCAGACAGATAGAATTAGTTAGAACTATCTTGTCAGTAAAAGGTAAAGGGATTGCTATTATTCAGTCTTCAAGCCTGGATTTTTTTTATGTCATTCTTCCTTGCCTCTTATGTTTCCCTGGGTTATTTTATTCCAGTTCTGGATGTAAAAAGCAAACAAACAAACAAACAAACAAAAGCCTTAGATTAAAAACTAAAAATCTCAAAGGTCAGTACCTTCACATATATTAAAAACAAGTTTGTTATTTGGTTGCTTGCTATTTATTTTCATTCCATTTAGTATCTTTGTGCATTGATTTTATGAAAGTATAGCATAAAATAGTAGGATTGTTGACATGTTAATAGTATACATTCCAGACACTTAGATATTCCCTTCATTTTATTTATAGAAAGAATTGAAATAATGGCCATTCATAATATCACTCCATTAAGTTTGAGTGGCAAATGTGCTAGATCTTAATTCACAGCACTTGTAAGACTCTGTATGTTTCCATAGGGGGAAGTTGTCAATAATTTTAAAGTAGTATTTTGCTTTACTCATGTTGTCTTAGAAGCCGCATGAGTGTTGTTCAATTGTTTGTAGGTTTGCATTATATCCAACAAAAGACACTAAGCTTCCAACAGTCAAATCTATTGTTTTGCCTTCAGGATTACAAAGATTTTCTTCTGAATTTTGACATGGCAAGTGAGAGTGGGGAATTTACTTAAATTATGAGAACATCAGGTATTTTATAATTTATTACTATATACAGAGTAGCCTTGAGCAAATAACTTTCACTCCCTAAAGAAGTTATCTCAAATGGATAATGAAGGAGCTGTAAATTACTTCAATGCTCTTTGCAATGAAAGAAAGTCTTGTAATGCTTCACAAAAGATAGTATATACTACATTTGTCTTTGTTCTTTGGCTTTGTAAGCATTACCACATTCAGTATATTGACTCTTTAACCACTGATAATGAAAATACAGTGGATTATTTAGCATTGAAATTCATTGCATGAGGGAGATGGACAGGATGGCAAAGGATAATGTCTCTTAGATGTAAAATATTAATGGCTTTGAGGAGTTCACATGACAGGTCAGGAGCAATTAACATCAGCTACAAATAAAATACACTAAAGGATTTATTGATATTGATGCCAAATTAGTAAAATATCAGTACATTAAAATATATAAATATTTTAATTTAAAAATAATTTGTAAATTATTTATTGTAGATAGCTAAAATATACATACATGTAAGAATGGTTTTATTTTTTAAGTGTATATTTATTATGCAGACATAAAGATACATTTTTATTATGTTTCATATAGAAGTTTGGAGAAAGTTTAAGAGAAGTTTTCTACAATTTTATTATTCAGTATTTCAAAGTGTATGCTGAGTGTTAGAGAGTATCTGTCAGGCAAATAGGTAAGCAGGCTAAATATTTCAAAGCAAAGTTTTACTTTTTTTCATAAATAACCTTGTACAGCTGTATTTTCCTTGGAGAAAGTGAGAAGGAATGGGAATTCAAATGGAGCAGAAACACCAACCATAATGTTATGTGATGGGGCTTGGATTTCAGTCTAGTGTGAAGTATGCAATCTTTTTGAAACTGCATGTGTTGGATTATCTTTTTCTGAGTTCATATATAACATGTTTAGAACACCTTAAGTTTTATATGTCTGTGGTTTACTAAGATAAAAAAAAAGTCTTCTAAAACATCAGGCTACATTTCGTTCAAAGGGATGCTTAGGAAAAGGTATTAAACACACAAGCCTGTGCACACTCACACGCTCAAAAGCCTATAGAAATAAACAAAGATAAAAATCTTTAAGCAGGCTGCATCCCCATTGTTTTTCTTTTTAGAACAGAAAATGCTATGCTCAGTTTAATTCTGTTTTCTTTGCCTCCTTTGTTTTTAAGTAGGCAGCTTGTGGAGCTCTCCTTGTTTGCAATTTTTCTTAGTCACTACATAGAGTAGATCTAACAATCACTAGATACAGTAGTTACATTTTATATACACTGCTCAGTTTATAAGGTGAAGGTATGTGAAGTCAGAATTATATAGGGCACAGATTATAAATCCATTGAACATCACACACACACTTTCTGTCCTACAATTGTGTTCAAAAGTAAACAAATTTGGAATGTGAGGCAAATGCTCCATAAAATGTATAGCTGTAAATTGGTAGCTTTAACATTTTTAAAGTACATTGAGAAATAGAGCCAGTAGACAATTTGTAATCAATCAAAATCACTGCTAATGACTTGTTATTTTAAACTCCGGTTTCTCGGAAGGTGTATTTTATTTCTGTACTTCTACAACTTTAACATGCAGACCAATTATCTAAAAATCTTGTTAAAATGCAAATTTTTATTCAGTAGCTTCTGGGTAAGACCTGTAATTTTGCATTTCTGAAGAATGGTGTGGGTATGATGATCCTGTTGCACCTCTGTCCCACACACAGTAGAAATGAGCCAACTCATCATCATGTAGACAAAGGTGAAGTCAAACAAAAGTAACATAATTTAAAAAATAAGCAATTTGAGTTATTGTGAAAAGAATCAGACATTTAAAAATAAATGAAATGTATGATTATTTGCAGTTTGATAAAGTTGACCTTAATCTTTGGTCTAAGTAATTTAGTTGACGATATCATCAAAATGATAACCAGCTGCTTGTTCGTCTTATGCTTAACTTTTAACCATCTCCACATAAATGCATTTATAAAGCATGGAATCTGAAAACCATGGAACACACACTTTTAATAGTTTGCCAATATTTTTAAAAATTTCAAAGAGTCTAAAAGCTGTTATTATTTTTTAGCAGGGTAGAGCTTCTTGAAATATCTTAATGAATTTTAATATTTAGTATGTGTGTGTGTGCACATCATGTAATGTGTGTAAAAATCAACAGACGGCTCTCAGGAATCCATTCGCTCCTACTATTTTAGTCTGGAGAGTAAACTCTGATCATCTGGCTTCACAGTAAGTACCTTTCCCCATTTTTTTCTAGCATGATAAAATATTTTAAATAGATGTGTCACTCAGTCATTCATATTTCAAAGCAGCCAATTGAATTTTTACATCTCTATCTTAAAATATTTCTTTCTTTACTTTTAAAAATAAGTATCTGACACTTTGCAGTTCAAGGACACCAAAAATCGTAGGGGTAGGGTTTATATGTATTTTTTTTTCTATTCACATACACACAAAATCCTAAAAGCTGGGAACGAATGATAAATTAGACATGTAGTTGGAGCTGTGGACTGCGTTCCTGCCACCCAGCTCCTGGCAACCTGGATAGCTTATGCCCCAAAATAACAACACACAAACTGTATTCATATAGACACTGCTTGGCCCATTTCTATTAATGTGTGTAGCACCACAAGGTGGTGACTTACCAGGGAGATTCTAGCCTACGTCCATCTTGGGTCGGAGCTTCATCACATCTGCCTCACTTCCTCTTCCTCCCAGCATTCTGTTCTGTTTATTCCACCCACCTATGTTCTAACCTATCAGGCCAAGCAGTTTCTTTATTAATTAACCAATGACCTTCCTCCATCATAGACACACATTTGTTTTGTCACAACTAGGCTTCTTCTTTAGAGTGTAACAAAATAGTGCCTTAATCTGAATTAAACCTTCATTCCTAATCTATCTATAGAAATAAGGTCTTCAGATAAATTTTTTATGTGCACTTAATCTTGGTACAGAAGCAGTATTAAAAGTGACAACATTTCTTGAACCTATTAAAATAAGGCAGATATAAATGCCTAAACTGTGTTTTGGGGGAAGCATATGTAGTCTGGCAGGGTTTATTAAAATAATTGGAAAATTTACCACCTCAATGATGATGTTGTCTTATTTTGTGGCACTACAAGCCACCATCTTCCCAGGGAGACCATTTGACTTTCTGGAGCTCTAATACTCTAATAACAGCAGCAGAGCTTGTTTGGAGGTAACTTGAGGATCCCTGTGAACTACAGGACCAATTGGATTAAAATGATTTTTACAAGTGCTAAATGAACTTGGGTGTCTTCCAAAATTGCCTTGTGTTTCATGACTCCTAACATTACTTAATAATGCTAAGTGTAAACTCTTTCATGTGTCTACCATAGAGCTTAGAACAGCATAAATAGAATATACCTTTTATGCAAATAAATTTTAATGTGTACATTTGGCATTGTAAGAGATCAATAACAATGTATATTGCAGAACAGTTGTAATGGTACTGCAATAAAATTTATGAATTATTTCTGAAATATGTTAACATTTTGGACTTTGATTGGCCATGGGTAAATGAATCTGTAGAAACCAAAGGCATAGAAATAGGAGTACTATTGTACTTGAAATAGCATCTCTTATTAACAAGAAATTACTATATGGCAGCTGATTTTAACTGTATGAATGATTATATTATCATTTTAAAATTAATTTTTCTTGATTTTATAGTATTCCAATTTTATATTATCTGAATCTCTCACAATAAATTTATGACATGTGTATTAAAAATATTTTATATTTTGAGAAAAGTAACACAGTTCTATTTTATTTTGAAATCACATGTTTTATTTTTCAGAGACAGGGAACAATATTAAAACTATCAGCTTATGCAATACACGTTTTATATCCACAAAAATTAAGTAGATATGAATATTAAATAAAAAATTAGCAATGCACTTAATGCTTTGGGAATATTGAATTTATATTAGAAATAATTGAGATAGTTTATTGGGTTGTTTATTCATTTTTTGAGACAGTATCTCAATCTGTAGACTATGAATACTTGGGACTCACTATATAACCCTGGCTGACTTTGAACTACAGGTAATCTTCTTGCCTTGAGCTTCCCCGTTATTTTTTTTTTTTATTGAGAAAAGGAAAAAAAAAGTTTCCAGCCTCCCATTTCCCTCCCCCTCTTCCCACCCTTCTCCCCCTCTCCTCACTCCTCCCCCCTCCCTCTCCAGTGCAAAGAGCAGTCAGGGTGCCCTGCCCTGTGGAAAGTCCAAGGTCCTTCCCCCTTTGCCCATATCTAGGAAGGTGAACATCCAAACTGGCTAGGATCCCAAAAATCCAGAACAGTAAGTAGGATCAAAACCCTGTGCCATTGTCCTTGGCTTCTCATCAGCCCTCATTGTTCGCCATGTTCAGAGAGTCCAGTTTTATCCCATGCTTTTTCAGTCATAGTCCAG
>NW_004949191.1:329951-336379 GCF_000317375.1 Microtus ochrogaster
CAAACAAAATTAGAGATTCACAGGTATTACATAATGCCTAGAAACATTCACTTTACTGAAATAAGTTATATATTCTCTATTCAGAGACACCTACTTATGAGAAGAGAAAAAGCAAAACAGAATCTCACCAGCATGAAAATATTGTTAGTTATGAATTACTTCAGAACACTGCTATTTCAGTCAAACCCGGATATTTCATCACAATTTAGTTGATTTCCTTCTGCAGGAAAATGTTAGAACTAACCTCCATTCTCTCTCTATATTAAATACTTCTTTTCTCTTTCTTCTTTTTTAGAAGAATTGCATCACTAAACATTTTAATAATAAATTACCTCTAACATCTAATAAAATCTACGTGGCAAAGCAAATATCTCCATAAATTTTGGCTTTATCTTAAAGCCAAATAGTGACCTAAAGAATATATTTAACAGGATAGGAGAACCCTATTATTCATTTGGAAAAAAGGAATCGGGAGAATGTGGGGCTGGAGATGAATATTAATTACTAATATACTGGACCTTCAAGTGTGAAGAAGAGCTTCACAACTAAATATTAGTGACAGTGCTACCTAAATCAACTGTATTTTTAAAGAAACTTTACAATAGGGGTAAGTCTTGCCTTTTTTATTTATTAGTGGTTAGAATGTACATCATCATTTATACTTTTAAATGTACTAATTATCTCATGAGATTTATTAAAGAAATTAAACAAGGCTTGCTTCTCTGTCAACAAAAGTTATTTTTGTAATACCTTCTAATAATCTAGTTCTTCCAAGGGAAAATATCGCTTGATTTTTCCAGTGGGTGAAATTATTCACCCTACATGGTTAACTGTGGTCAGTGAAAAACCTATACAGTTGAAATTCTTGAATATGTTTAAATTGAAATAAAAATATATTAAGCCTCCCAATATTCAGGGTTGCAAGCATTGCCAAAACATAGCTATAGAACACACATACTCTCTCTCACACATACACACATACACACAAATACACATACTCACTAAAATATTGTCTCTCTGATAATTTTTCTTTTCCCGGTATCATGGTGTCACCTCACTTCCTATAATATGTGCATTGTGTAAATTAAAACAATTGAGTTTACAATGATAATATAGCCTAAATATTGTCAAGTGCTACAGTTATTTATCCATAGAGATTAGAATAGTAAGGTTTATTGGATAGAATATGATGGGTGTTTTTGACCAAATACTTAAAAATGTTTACCAGCACTCTGAATAAAATCTAAATTGTATAAGAAAGTATAATGTAATTATTGTAGTTTAATTTTGAATGATAGATACATCTCCCAACTGCTGTTTTCTGTGGAAATGTAAAATTTACGGAAATCTCCCATGGCTGCATGGTAATATTTAGTTTTTCAATGTATGACAGTTTTATACTCATCCCAAGCCAAGGTTTTTTTAAAGTTTTTGTTTGTTTCTTTGTTTTGGTTCCTTTTCTTTGTTGATATAGGGTCTCCCTGTCTATTTCATCTCAGCCTTTAGTTCACTATGTAGAAAAGACTAGTCCTAAACTTGTAATTTACCCCTCTGTATTTTAAGTGTCTGACTTACAGATTTGTACTGTACAATCACCATCACTCATCTCAGTTTTAATACTGCCTCTGGTATTTAAGACCCCCCACCCCAATATTTTGGTGTAAAGTTTTGATGTAAAGTAAAAATGATCAATCTATCTACCTATATATCATCTATCTATCTATCTATCTATCTATCTATCTATCTATCTATCTATCTATCTATCTATCATCTATCTATCATCATTCTATCTATCTATCTATCTATCTATCTTCTATCTATCTACACACTATGTTTTGCTTATTTATAGAAAATTAAGTATTTTCCTTATTCTAACCGTGTTTTTTCTCTTGCTAAAAATGTCTAACATATTAGACTTTTAATAGATGAAATGAACAATCTTGCAAACTTTTGCTCAGCAAGCAAACCTTCAAAAGTCATGCTTTATTTAAAATACAAATTCACAACTTTTGATTAAATGGAAAATCCAGCAGCCCTAGTTATATTTTATCCTCCTTGTTTTTGTTTTGTTTGGCAATTTATTTAACAGGTGCAGACATGTAGCTCGGTGTTAAACTCTTGGTACAAAATGAGCTCTGCTCTTGCATCAGTCCCAAGACAGGGGGTAGCGGGTAGGGGCAGAAGAAAATGAAAAGAAAATTTATATCTTTTTCTAAAATTTAAAGGGTTTTCATGATCAATACAGATCATATTAACTAGAAGATTTATTAGACCGTTTGCTGTCCCCTCCCTTCCTTTTGCAGTCTTCCTTTTCCCTTCCTCCCATCTCCTTCTCTATACCATAGGCTTATATTTCTTTTACATAGTTTAAATTTTTAAAGAAAATTAATTATTTAAATGTCTTTAATTTGATATAAACAGAAAAATTATTTTATTTTTATGTTGAAATAGCACATAAAACATTGACGTTGATTTTTTTTAAAAATCAAAGTTAAATATGTTAGATAACCAAAAGGAAGTAAAATTATCAATATCATTTTTCTACTCAGTTGAAATACCAGTTCTCAAAACAAATTCACAGAAAGTGAAAATTTAATTTTATTTGATTATATTTACCAAATATACTGAGTTATTTTTTCCATGTTTAATATTCCACATTTACATATTTTAGTTCGTTTAAATTAATCAGAGGCTACATTTGTTTTTTATTTAGAATTAGGTGCATATATTTGTACCTCTGTTAATAGGAGGTTTTCTAATTCTCTTCAGTTTATATAAAAGTACATTGAGACTTACCAAAGAGTATAAAGACAATAAAATGGACATGTCACTAACACTTTTTACTTAATGACCTAAATTTTAGCCATAATAAAAAATAACGATTTGTTTTTGTTTACATAATACATATAATTTAATTGTATTTTTGTCTATGCACAAGAACATTGCATTATTTGCTTTTCTCTAGGCACATGCTTTCTTTTCTATTCAATTTGTCAGCTGCATGATTATATAATGGCTGTTGAATACAATGTCTTAATGAAAAACAATCACAATGCTTATACTAAATATTCTTCTTCTTGTAACTTAATTATACCTCAGATATTCTGTCTGTAAAATCCCGTGTCATTTCAGATTATATTATAGTCTGTAAAATGTAAACACCAAACTTTAATGGTCTAATATAAAACCTGGCTTTTTAATTTCTTTGTTCAACTTTTGCTATAGTTTGTATAATCAGTTTATAATAATTAAAATAATACCTACCTTTTCATATTTATCTCAGAGATTATTGCATTTTTACTTCATTTTCATTAGAGGTTTGCCTGCTTGTTCAAGGGGTACTTAACCATGCTTACTTCTAATGGTTTTATTTAGAAAAAAATAAGTTAAAATAATTGCTTTCAACTCTAATTCCTGCCTAAAAATTCTGGTATACTGACATAATGGGATAAATACAGAAGGGACAAAATGTCTCATAGCATTAAATAATTAAGTAAATAACATTCACTTGAACAATAGAAAAAGAATTAAGCTTATTTACAATCATTGTGCATAGTGCTACATCTAGTTGAATTGTTATATTAACTAATTTTCTTGCAAGCTAACAGCTGGTTTTATTTTTATATATAAATTAACCGTATTATTCACATATCAGTTTATATTTGAACTTAAATCAGGTAAAATGCAGCAAATCTTTATTTTTTAGTCACATTCGTAGGGCTAATTAACCAGGATGGACAATTTTGAGACCTAGATATTAATCAATGATTGGATGATAGAATATCTTTGGATTGCTTCATTTTATTTTTATTTTTTTACATGTAAAGAAATGTTCCTGTTCTGCCTGGTCCTGCAATGGCTCAGTTCCAGGGAAACACACTAAAGCTTATATTAATTATAAACTGTGTGGTCTCAGGTTTATTATTACTAATTCTTACAACTTTAATAAACCTGTAATTCTTATCTATATTTAGCCATTTTGGCTTGTTATTTTTTCTCAGTAAGGCATTTTCATCTTGCTTCCTCTACTTCTGGGTGACAAATGTATATCTGCCTTTCCTCTTCCCAGAATTCTCCTAGTCTGGTCACCTTGCTTGTACTTCCTGGCTCTTCTACTGGCCAATCGGTGTTTTATTAAACCAATATGAGTGACCAGTCTTTACAGTTACAAGAGCATTTTTCTATAGCATTTACATTATTTTAATTTTTTTATGTTGAACATAGATTCTTTTTTTGTATTATATATCCTGATTAGGTTTTCCTCCCTCTATTCCTCCCATTTCCTCTTCACCTCCCCTCACCTCTGGATCTTCTTCCTTTATGTCTCTCATTTGAAAAGAACATGCTTCTAAGTGTTATGTTTGTTTCATTTTTAATAATTAACATTATTATGCAATAATTATTTAAAATGAACACAGATGCATTAATATTATAAGTACATATAAGGAAACACAGCACTGTTAAACATTTTTCAATAAAATCTCATTTGGAGGTGAGCATTATATTATGTTTCTTGTTAAATTCTTGTAAACCAAAATTTGCAGTGTCACTTTTTAAATTTGTCATACATAATTACCTTAAAATTGGGTCTAGGAAAATATTTAAGGTTTCTGTTACTCTTATAAATATCAACTGTTTCTTATTACTAATTCTTTAGCATATAATATATATGAAATTATATAGTAAAATATAAAGCATGTTTATTAAGAACCGATTTTGAAAAATATTTAGGTCCAATTTATTATAGTTTTTCATCAGAGATTCATTATGAATAGATTATCAAAACTACTTCTTGTGACTGGGCAGATAGCTCACTCATTAAGATCACTTGCTTTTCTTACTGAGGACAACTCTTTGATAATTAGCATCCACATTGGGTAACCCTCAAACAGTTGTGACATCAGCTCAGATGATCCAATATATCCTCTTCAGGCCTCTCTTAAGTACCCCCACACATATGGCATCTAGAACACACACACACACACAGACACACAAACACACACACACACACACACACACACACACGGAGAAAGAGCACAAATGATTAAGTAAATAAAAATGAAATCTAGAAAGAAAATCTCTAAATACTTTGACTAGATATTTTATTCTTTACGTTTTTTGAATTGTCAAAAAAAGTTCTCAAATATATGGTAATTTAAAATTGAATATTTAAGACAATATTTCAAACTATTTTTAGAAATGTTTTGGGTAGTCATCATCTGCTAAACAGAAATTATTTTATTTTCTGACATTAAAAATTTGTAATTTCTATTATTCTTAATTTAATAATATGTCATGAATATGTATTACATTGTTAAATAAAAGATCACATTTCTCTTGAGGAACTATGCTGTGCTTTCAAGAATGTGTGAATGACTTACTAAATCAAATGGCTGCTCTGAAGAGTGACCTGTCTCAAATTTTTGGTGTATATGTTGAATACTAGTCTGAAATGCTTTTTAAAGATTCACAAGAGAAGGGACTTTTTAGGCTTTTCTTATGATATATTAATTTCTCAAAAACTACATATACTTTCCTACTTGAAAATCAAAATTATACAGGTTGATACTGCTATTTCTGATTAAATATATATATATATATAATTCAAATGTATGAGTTTACAATGTCTTTTATTTACATTTATTAGTTATGTTGAAAACTGATATATGGTCATCAATTAATTTCTAAATTACATTTTATAGATAAATTATTTAAAAGTCTGTTGAGACATTATAAGTTTTATGTTTTAAATTATTTTGTAGGTTTTTTTAGATGTAATATTCATGTATTATAAAACAGTATTTATGGGAGAGACATATGTGAATATATTTATATGTGTGTCTATATATACAGTTATTTTACTTAGACAACTGATAATTACACACATGTGTAAGTAAAAATTGCAACTAGCATATGTAAAATTCAAAGAATAAGAAATTAATTTTAGTTTTTAGCTATAAAATCAATTGCAAATAACTTTTATTTTCTTCTTATTTGTATATAATTAATTCCTGATTAATAAATTCCACACATTATAGATTAAGGGGATTAAAATACCTATAAGAGTGTCCAAAATGTACGATTTGTACTATATGCTTAGATTGTTTCCAGGTTCTGGCTATTACAAACAATGCTGCTATGAACATAGTTGAACATATACTTTTGTTGTATGATAGGGCCTCTCTTGGGTATATTCCTAAGAGTGGTATTGCTGGACCCAGGGGTAGGTTGATCCCGAGTTTCCTGAGAAACTGCCACACTGCTTTCCAAAGTGGTTGTACAAGTTTGCATTCCCCACCAGCAATGGATGAGTGTACCCCTATCTCCACAACCTCTCCAGCAAAGGCTATCATTGGTGTTTTTCATTTTAGCCATTCTGACAGGTGTAAGGTATCTTAAAGTTGTCTTGATTTGCATTTCCCTGATCG
>NW_004949191.1:336670-355830 GCF_000317375.1 Microtus ochrogaster
TGTTGTAGAGTATGTCCCACGTTCTCTTCTATCAGGTTAAGTGTGTTCAGACTGATATTGAGGTCTTTAATCCATTTGGACTTGAGTTTTGTGTATGGTGATAGATATGTACTATATGCTTAGGCTTTTTAAGTTAATCCTTGTTGCTCCATACTCTAAATTTGTTTCATCCTTTCTTTCAGTCCTTTTTTGCAGATATACACACAGTCAGAAGACTTTTGGGTACACACAGAGACACACACACACACACACAAACACACACACATAAATTCCTATATATGCTTACTATAAAGTGAAGATGATAGTATATATGAACTAACAATTTATAGATAGGTGGTATAAGATAATTATTTATAATAATAAATATAACTATATATTTTGGTTTAGAGTGATGACTCAGTAGTTAAGAACATGGACTAGTCCAGGTGATCTTTTTAGTTCTCATCAACTATTTTTCGAAATTCACAACCACCTGCAGATCCAACTTCGCACAGCAAATGCATCTGGCTGCAAAGGGCACATAGCCACACACAGGAGCACACATAAACACATAATTATATCCAAAGCAAATATTTATAAACATATGGCTGTGTAATTTAATGTTTATATTTCAATCCTTTATCTACTATGAATGTGCATATGTGCACCACTTGAGTGTCTGGTGTGTTGGTATCAATGACCAGAGATAACACAAACCAAGATAAAACGTTGTGTTTCAAGTGAGTGATATAACACATATTTGCCGAAATAGGTTTTATTTCCTCTCTGATGCTTATATAACAAAACTGGTTAGCCACAATACTGGAATTATTACATTTAATAAACTTTCATCAGTGAAAGTCAGAACTAAATTTCATTTGGAGTTTTATAAATACAATATTTTCTATAAAAATGTCAGAATAAACCTCATGAGATAAAAATTCATGAAAAATGTGATTTTAAAATTAGAAACATTTTGACATATAAATATAAATGTGAACAGATATTGTTGTGATACAATTTTGGCAAAAGATTTTTTACTTGAATTCATTGTGTTTTATTTAAATATTGTAGCTTAAAAATAGCATTCATTCACATATAATGCTCCATCTAACAAATAATAAAGATTAAGAAGCAATGAAAATAAAAGGCTTTTAGGAGAGGCAAATATGTGAGATAGAAAATTGTTGTACAACTTTATGGGAATAAAACAACACATTCTTCATTTATTTGAAAACACACCATCACATTAATTATTGGCTTCCTAGAAGTGTTGATGCCTAGAAAAAGAACATACTTGTTGGAATTCAGAAAATGGTCTTCCTTCAGTTAAGGTAGATACTCTGTCCTTCACAGCATTCTACAAGGAAAATGAATGATTCAGGCATGATGGAGATAGTCATACTCATGAAATTGTTAACCCTGCCTGCATACATTAAAATAGATGGAGAAATATGTTTAACAGTTATTGGAAGCCCATACCCTACCATGGTGGAAAGAAGCCAAGATTTTCTATTGGCTTGTCTTTGCCACTTTTCTTCTAGTTTGGTATGCTATATGTAGTTTAGATTTTTTATATATATACTTTTATTCCTTTTTATCTTATGATCCTCTTTACCACAACTTTTATTTTAGCTGTCTAGATAAATACTTTTTCCTTGCTTATGTAAACATAAACTTCTCACCTATATCAATTGAGAAGACTGACACATTTTGTCAGTTTCTCCCATGTTTATTAATGTATACCTGCTTTAATAATTTGTTCCTACAATCCTAGTTTGTGTATTCCTCATATTTGAATAAATCTTTCGTAATTCAAATAATGATTTATGTAGAAGAATTGAGTAGTAGAAAATCTTAAATAAATATTGCGAACATATTAAGTTTAAACATAAAAATCATTTCCAGAAAAAATACATTGTTTTGCATGGTTCCATCTACTAAATAAAGTTGTAGTTCAGAATTTTTACAGAGAAGGAGAAAAATCCTATTTTGCTTTTTACAGCTAAATTATGGTAAGTTATCATTGGAGATAGTTCTGAATATTCCACACATATGCAAATTTTCAAGGTCATTACACAAGGAAAATTACTACTAGAAAATTAATTATGAATAATGCATGTTTATGGAGAAAGTAAGATTTGTAAAATTTCGACTTCTGATCTAATTTTAATACAAGTACCTCCAAACAATGCATAGTTCTAGTAAATTTTCTTAGTGAAAATGTCTCAGTTATGGTACATCAATTTTAATGAAGATTCTATTAAAATGAATCCATCTGCTAAATATATCATATTATTTGTTCATGAACTTTAGGAAAATATGTGTATTTCATTTATATCTTGTTTTAATAGGATCAGTAATTGCAGACAATTGTCAGTGCCTCTGTAATCTTGGTAACAGGAGTTCGTATAACCTTGAGTAGAAACTATTGAATACCCTTATGTTTTCTTTACATATGCATATCAGGATTACTGATAAGAGATATCATTAGCTGAACAGCAAAAAAACCTACATTTTTAAAAATTGGTGACACATTGACAACTGTAATGAGTACCAATGAAAAGTATACTTTCTTCACAGTTAAAAAATGTTAATGTAAGTCTAGTGTGGTACAAACATTTTTAATCCCAGCTCTAGGCACAAATGTTAGATGAATCTTCATGTGTTTTAGTACAGCATGGATTTACATACTGCTTTACAGGCCAGCAAAGTCTCATATGGGATACCTGCCCAAAAAAAAAAAAATGAAAGGATACAAAAGAAAGAAAAAGAAGTGTGATATTTCTTATTCATCAAAATGTAAATTTTTAAAAATATTTACAAGTACAAACATTTTACTTTTAAACAAAAGCACTAAAGATGGGTTAAAAAAGAAAATTATCATTTTAATTAATATTTTTGTAGAAATTCAAAATATTATATATTTAAAAGAATGACATTAAAATAAAAACAGTTATAATTTGCAAGATTCTGTTAATTTATGGTTAATTCTTAGTTGTCTAGGAAAAATACTGTGATTTTAGAGTGTAATTATTTTGCCGGAGTAAAATTTTATAATTCTTTATATTGTTTATACAGTCTTTACTTAGTTCTATCTATTAACATGTCTGAGGAAATCCTAATTTAAAAGAAGAGTTGCTGTATCAATCTAAAAAAAAACTACTCAGTAAACATGTTCATGGTTTTAAACTTACTTTCTTATAAGGGTATATGATCAAAAAATAGCACTCCAAATATTTTATATATGTACCATTAAATATTTATATAACCTAAGTATTTTAGTTACTTTTCTATGCTGGGAAAATATACCATGATTATGTGAACTTATAGAAAGTATTTAACTAGAGGCTTACTAATAGTTTCAGAGTGTTAGAGTCAATGACCATAATAGTGGGGATCATGGAGCTAGAACAGTAGATGAGAGCTTGCATTTTATACATAAGACAGAGAGCAAAAGACTAAGTCTGGTGTGGGTGTCATAAGCCACTTTTTTTGTGGGGACCTCTACTGAGATCCTAGGCAAGAAGGGTTTCTTCTTTGCAGGGTAGGAGCACGAGATTAGAACACGTTAAGTTGGAGGAACAGCGATAAGAAAAAAATCACAGAGACCCAGGATAGTAACCGCAGGGCAACTCAGTAAATTTTCCTTTTTTAATTTTCCATACACTTTTATACCTTAATATAAAAGGTGGAGGAGAAGATAAAAGACTGTTTTAACATGATACAAAGGACAACTAGAACAGTTAATTGCCCCAATACTTGAGATATCAAGTCATTATTTCTTGAGAAAATCATTCTGTTGTTTATGCAGTGGAATGACCCTAGATCAAGTATCTTGCAGGTATCCACTCCCTAGGTCAAACATCCTATTTCAAAAGAAGGAACAGAAGGATGCTTGAATTCTATGACCTTTGTTCAGGGTGGAATGGATCTACCTCTATACATCATGCCAATGTCTAAAACACCAAGCAACCACATCCTAGGTCAGGCAACAACTTTGAGCTAGCTCAGACTCTTTTACCTTCAGACAAGATGGAATAGGCTCATATTTTTGGGCCTCCAAAGCCCAGCCCTATTTACACATCTCCACTAACAGGGTCATACATAATCCTAGTCCTTCCAGTCTAGCAACTGTCAGCCAAATATTCAAATAAATATGTCTATGGAGTCAATTCTCATAAAATCCACCACACCAATGTATACAAATTTAAGAAGTTTCATGTAATGAAAATATAAACATTTTATAATTGTCATGTAAAAGGAGGAACACTACTAAGCATTAGAATAAAATCTAATTGGTATGTATTAATTTCTTACTTAGAGCATGCTTTCATTTTTGACAACACATTGAAAACTAGTAAATATAACACAGTGTAAAATAGTTGTGAAAAATATTGAATTTCTATTTATGGCAGCTTAAGTGACAAAATGAGTATTAAAATCAACTGTCATTATAATAATAGATTGCACATTTACTTTACAACATTAAAATACAAATATATCTAATATTCTAAATAAGTCTGTTTTGATACAAATAAAAATATTTAATTTTCTACTGATTTTTTTATTTGCTTGATATTTGAAATGCTTATTAACTTTGTTATTTTGCAAATTTTAATCTCCCAAGAAAAATAAATATATGCTATGTAAAATATGCATAGTTGAGCCTCAGAATTTTGTTTCAACTACAAATTTAATTTCTGCAACAAATTATTTATGTCATTCTTTGCGCTAATCCATGACTGCTAATGAATATTAATGTAATGGATGTGGAAGACTATTGGGGGAGACTCCTTGTTCATTTCCTGGCCACCCAGTCTCCCAAAATAATCACACAGAAATCTGTATTAATTGCTATACTATTTGGCTCATAGCTTAAGCATATTTCTGGCTAATTCTTATATTTTAAATTAACCCATTTCTATTAATTTGTATAATGTCATGTGACTGTGGCTTACTGGAAACGTGCCAATAGGCTCCAGCAGAGGTGTCTGTTTCCTGCAGGTGGCTACATGCTTTCTTCTCAACTCTGCCTTCTTTCTCCCAGCATTCAGTTTAGTTTTCTTGCCTCGCTCTATTTTGCCAATCCACTGGCCAAAACAGCTTTATTCATTAACCAATGGAAATAAAACATGTTCACAGCATACATTGCCTTTTCTGTCTAAATAAAAAGGAACCCCTATAACTATTATATAAAAGGTCTAGTCCCTCTGTGAGTGGGGGGGGGCGTATTCTCTCTATGAGAATCTGTCCACTATGCCTGTCTGTTCTTACAACATACTCTTTTCAATAAAGCTTTTCTGTGTTTAAAAAAAAAAAGGAACTTTATAACTTTAATATAACAAGATTACATAAAACAGGTACCAAGCAAGAATTACAGATACAACATTTATACCTACCCAGAAGGATATAATATTACTTAAGTAAACAAGGAAGTGCATTGTAAGCAACTTCCAAAACTCTAGAATTGACAGAGATATCTCTCTGCATAGATAGTCACCCAAAGTTCTTATGTATCATTGGAGCATCCTTTTTCAGCCTACAGGCCCATAGTATCTGGCAGACATTTCCATGAAGCAAGAAATTTCAAAGACAGTTGCATCTATATTGGTAGATTGTCAGTCTCTTTCTTCTGTGTCCTGCAGAATGTCTGGTAGACTTTTTCAGGAAGCAGAAACCCTGAATGACTGTCTCACCTCATTTTAGCAGCTTCAGCAGTCATCTTTTTCTGTGGGTCCAGCAATTCCAATCCAGCAGTTCAGGCAAGATCAGTTTCTTGCCCATATGGCTAACAAACTCCACGAGGATCATTTTGATGCCTATCATCCTCTTGAAGTAGATTGGTGTGGCCAGGAGTAGACGAGTCTCATGTTATGAAAAGTCCTAAGTTATTAACACATTGTAAATGACATATTTTGAAGGTTTCTGAAAGATTTGAGGAATACCTATGTAAATGAAATATATCTCTATATATCTAGAAAACCTAACTAATATAATTAGAAGCTTGACTATTAGAGATGATTATCTATTATCTTATATTTCTTAATTATATATTTGATTTTTAAATGATATGCACAAACACAATTCCATTATCAAGAGAATATATATATATATATATACATACATACATACACACACACACATATATATATGTAACAAAATCGATTTTAAATTTGTATCAACAAATTAAGAACAATATTTGGGAATTTGGGAATAGTTCTCTCCAAACTGCTTCCAGCTTTTTGTTGGATGAAGTAATTTTGGGGGCTATATACAGCAACCTTTTGGGGGGGTCTTGGTCAAACAACATTAGTCCATAGTTTCTTATCTTCTGTTGAAACAAAAGTAGAACCTCTTTTCCAAAGCAAATTATCCTTAGATCCAAATTTTGAAGTCAAGATACTTTAAAAATATATGTTGGCTTAGCTTAGCAGCCCATACAATGAAATGTATCTCTGTATTTAGCTCTTTCACAGTCAAAAATTCAAAAACGAATATACATAATCCAGACTCTTTGTGTATATTTCATCTTTATGTGGCTTATTTTTTCTTTGCTCTTTTAATCTATGACTGTCTTTACTTTGTTTCTTTAAAGATTTTTTAAAAAAATATTACTTCTTTTTATAATGCTCTATACTCTTTTTCCTCTCTTCCAAGCCTATGTACATTTTAAAACACACTGTGGCCCATTTAGTGGTCTTTTTCATCTGAATTTGTATTTATTGTGTATCTGTAATCTTTTTTTGACCAGGACCACTTGTTAAAATGCTAAGTGGTGTGGCTAGGAATAATGCTGCTTTGCCTTTTGTCTCCAGCCAGACCAACATGGTAGAGGTCCATTTACTGCCCCTGTAATCCATGCATACTGCCCCAGTTCTAGGTAGACAGCAGGTCTATGTCATGCTATTAAGCAATTTGTAACACACTGCTCAGTAACACACTGCACACAAATCCTATTTAAATGCTCCCTATCAGGACATCCTGAAAGAGACAGAACCATTTGTGCTGTTGAGCCAGGAAGCTGACTACTAAAGAAGCTATGCAGCCTTCCTTGCCAAGACTGAGTCAGGAAGACCTGTCTTAAAGGAGTCGCAGCAACCAAGAAGCCATGCTTAACTCTATTCTTTTGTGTCTAGAATTCCTTTCCAAGCTTTCTTATATTTTATATGCTTGTAGTCAACTCAACCTGAGTGCACTACTTTGTTGGGGGAGGCTGTTTATTCATTTCCCAGGCACCCAGACTCACAAAATAATCACACAGAAATCTGTATTTTTCCAAAACTGTTTGGCCAATACCTTAAGCGTATTTCTGGCTAACTTTTATATCTTAAATTAACCTATTTCTATTAATCTGTGTATTGCCACTTGGTTGTGGCTTATCAGCAAGGTGCTGGTGGCCTCGAGTGGAGGCATTTGTCTCTTGAAGACAGTTACATGGCTTCTCATTAACTCCACCTTCTCTCTTCCAGCATTCAGTTTATATTTTCTGACTATCTCTACTCTGCCAAGCCACTGGCCAAAACAGCTGTATTTATTAACCATTGACAATACAACATGTTCACAGCATACATTTCCTTACACATTCAAATACCTTATTCACATGTGTGTAGTATATATTTTAAAACAATATTTGTAATAATTCGCCAACATTTTTAAAAGTATTTTGAGATTTTTAACTTTAGAATAGAAATGCTATGTTTGCTTGGGTATTATTCATTGAGTATGTGTATTTACATCAATTTCACAGTAAAATAAGTGTTCAATACAAGTTAGATATAGGATAGAATAAAAGGCACAATCACTCACTGATATAAGAATATGTGAGACACATGATTTGTTAATAGAAAAATGAAACTGATTGGGTAAGTGAATGGCTGAGAATAGTTTTCTTGAATAATTTAGAATATTTTAGTAAGTAATTTAAGATGGCATAAAGTAAGGAGAACAGAAAGACTACAGAAGTAACAGAGAAATAAAGTGAGCTGTCCAAATTTTATTTTAATTGGTTACATTTTTAAAGATATGTATTTGTGTATTTTGAACTACTTATCACAAATAATCTAAGGGAAAACTAATTTTTGAAAATTACTCACTTTTTTCATATTTAACATGTCAAAAATAAAAATTGCTAGGTGAATAATAATGAATATGAATGGGAATAAACTACTTGTACATGCTGACAAAAAATATTCATTTAAAGGATTTTGTTTCTGCTAAAAAATGTTTTGTTTTTCTTTTCCTTATTCTTTTTTAAAGGAACATTTACATTTGGTATTTCTCACCTTTCCCAGTTTGACAATTCTCCCACATATCTCCATTTTCTAAATGGAGATGTTTTATGATCTTCACAGTAAAATTTTTAAAAGATTATAGTCCACAAAAGAAATATTTCTCAAGATGATAAGTAAGAAAGAATATAAACTTCAGTAACTTAATCTGTGGGAATTTCCTTTCCAAGTGTTTAAAACTATTAAGTCACTGTGGTTATGTGAATTTTAATCTCACTCAAAATGAAGTACCATGTGCAAGTTACTCTTGAATATGCAATACAAAATTTCACTTTAAAATTAGTCTAATCTTGTAGAGAGATAATTTGCAACATAGATTTTTGTATTTATCAAGTCTAGCAACAAGAATAACAGCAAATTATTCAATAGCTTTCTGTCCTTTATTCCTTTTGCTATTTTGTAAGCTGTATCCAGAGCATCGCACTTGATTGACAAAATCCCTAAATCTAAAGGATATTAGCTATCAAGAAACCTTTTTGCTTGTGATAGTCTCCTGTCTCTATGTAGCATATGATCATCCTTAATAGGTTATATTTGTTCTATCACACCACAACATCTAATCATGAGCATATTTTAGTAATATATTCTATACAACATGAGTGAAGATGGAAACTTTCATTATCAGTTAAAAATAATAACCAAAGTACTGTCAAGTATTGTCAGAGAACAGAATACTTCTGATTAAATCTTCTTGCAATATATCTGGAATGTAAAACAGATAATGCTTTGGGCTTTATATTTTAACCTAGCTAAGTGGACTTTGGTATTTAAAGAATCAGAAAGAGGCATTACAATAAATTCTTTTATTTGAAAAATGTTCAGAATAACAATTTTTAAAAGTCTCCATAATTCTCTCAATAGAGGACCAATCATTAACCAGTATTCACAGTAACCAGATTTAATAAATTAATTTCAGATATTTAATGATACCACTGGGAGTATTTGTCTTGTTGAAAAGCAGTGTGTGTCTTTTAGCGGGTGTGTTACTTTCTCTTTTCTCAGTTACTTTTCTTTGAATTTTCTTTGTTCTATTGGTGAATACTTAGGATAGACATTTTGAGCTCTTTTTATTGTTGGGGGTTTTTCTTAACCTTAAAATCATTAGAAGTATTTGTGCTTTACAGTTTGAACTACTTACGAATTTTTAAAATGAGTTTTATCTTAAGTTTCATACAAATACTCTTCATAAATTTTCAGAATTTTGTGAATAAAAACATATAATTTCATAGCTGAAATAGTAAAAACGTAGCTCAAATAGTTAAAAGTAATTAGTAATTTACAAATGTATTCTAAGTTTTCAAATATTTTCAAGCATTACTACAGTTTCAATTTTTCTAAACCTGAAAATTGCATTATCTTTTGCTGTTTTATATCTAATATGAAGTTTTTTTTGAGAAAAAAACTTTACTCAACATTTTTCAGGAAATGTGTTATAATTCTGTACCTGATGTTCAGGACTTTACCTAACAACCAGAATTACAAAGATAAATGTGCATAAGCAAGTTATTTTATGTCACTTTTCAGTTGCACAAATTTCCAAGTAAGATGTCCACTTTGCTGGGTTAACATATAAAGCCAAAACATTACCTGTTTTCCATTTGAGATACATTGAAACAAAATTTAACCAGAAGTATTCTGTTCTCTGACAATACTCGACAGTACTTTGGTTATTATTTTGACCAAATGCTGTGCAACTCTGTCTTGAATTACACAGCAACTGTTATTAAATGACATGTATCTGGATATTTGGGTATGGCTCAGGGTGTAAAGTGCCTCCTGCAAAAGTATGAAGACAAGGATTCATATCTCCAGGATCCAAGTGAAAACCTAGCACTACAGTGTGTATCTGTAACACCAGAACTGTGAGAGCAGAAACAGATGGCAGTGACACACTGGTCATCCGGTCTAACTAGCCAAATGGTGAGTCCCGGTCTCTGAGAAGGACATTATCTCAAGATATAAAATTGTAACGTGCAGTAGAAGATATGGATCATTGATCTTTGGCCTCCACATGTTCATCCTTAGGGGAGTACATGCACACATATTCAACACATATGCACATGCACAAAATAATATATTCAAGGGGTCATTGAATTAATTATTGGTTAAAATTATTTTCATAGTCAGATTTTTAATCAACATTTAAAATGAAAAGCATTAGTTTCATTCAAATGCTGAATTATAATTAACTAAAAGTAAAATAAAAAATTGCCTTATATTCATATATATGACATCAAAGCTCATGACAAAAATATGTATATATGTGTACATGGATATGTCTTGTGAAAACAAATAACCAATTGGAAATATTATATTTAAATTAACCCACCAACTAAAATAGATTTGAGTTTCCAAGTTCAAAGAGATATTTTTAGAGGTCACATGAGCTAAAACATAAAATTTTACCAATAAAAATACCCGTTACCCCTTGTCATTTATAGATCATTCAAAAGAGAATAAAGATAACTGTATAATGATAATACCTTAGATACAAGGTGATCGTCCTGACTGGCTCAAAGAATACTAACATTAAAAGATCTAAAAACGTTCAGTTTGAAAGTTTCTTACATATAATAATGAAATAATGCATCTATACTAATCGAATATCATAAAATGTTATGGTAATTCATAGTTGCCACCAAGTAATATTATTAGACTGTTATTATTTTTTCTCAGTCCAGATGTGAAGTTTATCAGGAAAACAACTTTTGCCCATTACAGAAATGGCTTTCTTTAAGACAAACAGGGGCTGGAGAGATGATTCCCATCACTTTCATAGGATGGGAATCCCAACACCCATGTGAGGGATCTTGCAGTAATCTGTAACTGCAGTAGGAAATTCAACACCCTATTTTGGACATTTTGGACATTGCATGCATCAGGGCACAGACATACATAAATATAAAACACACACACATATATAATTTATGAATTAATTTTTTATTATATATCCTGACTATAGTTTCTTCTCCCTCCTCTCAATCAATTCTCTTTCATCTTCATTATTCCCCACCCTACAATCCACTTCTCCTTTTGTGTTCAGAAAGGAATGGGCCTCTGATGAATATCATCAAGCCTGGCATATCAAATTCATATACTACTAAGCACCTCCCTTGGTATTAAGGCTGGGTAAGACAACCATTTCTTAAAATCAGGTTGGACAGGTTATAAGCATCTGTAACACCAGCTCCAGGAGATCTGATGCCTTCTTCTGGCCTCTACGGGCACTCACACACATGTGTCACACATGGAGACACACTTGAACATAAAATATAAAATCTTTAAAACCAAATATAACAAAAGTTCCCCAAAACTATAGTTACTACTTCATATACTTTCACATAATATTCAAATTGATGAGTGTATTAAATGGCAAACTCTCCGATAAAGTTCTAATTTGTGGAAACAATGAAAATGTCTTTTCAGTTCTTCTTTTGCCAGTATATTAAAATGATTATTTATTTTCATTTTGTGAGCATCAATTTAAATAAGCAAACAAAACAACAATGTTTTTTGTAGTTACTAAACAACTCAAATACTGACATGCTAATAAATATATATGAAAGTAATGTCTGGAAGAACCAAGCATTGGTAAACAGAACACAAGATTAGCTATTGCCTGGTTAGGCTGCATTGTAAGATATTCTACTACCATGTAGGGTTTTGGTGTTTGTTTGCTTTTAGATTAATATACAACACAGTAATAGTTTTCTTTCAGCTATTCTTTTAGGGTCTGAATAAAAGTTGGTATTTGCTACTGCCCAATAATAATCCTTTTCAGGAAATAAACACATACATTTGTGTTTAGTCACATGTACCACAACCAAATGGAAGGTGACACAATTACACACTATAGTAGAGGTCACATTAAGCTTATGTTATCTCAACATTCATTATGTTTGTTTATAGAAAAACTAAAATTGCTATGTAACATATGATTGCAAAATTTTAATTATAATTAAGTTTTATAACAAACAATTTCACACTCAAATTGTTCACCAAAATCTGTTTTAAATATTCTGTAAGTCAGTTTTGATATTTTTTTAAAAAATACATATTCATTTTCCTGACCTGACCAATAAAAATGATTTATCTTAATCATGTGTATGCTTGGGTAACAATTGTATGGGGGCATACAGTGGTGGAAAGATGAATTCAGATCTCCTGGATCCACAATTGTTGGTGGTTGTGAGCCATTCAATGTACCTGTTGAGAACTGAGTGTTAGGCCACTGAAAGAGCAGCAAGTGCTCCTAACTGATGAGCCAACTCCTCAGTCTTATTGACACTACTTTATATTTATTTATTTATTTATTTATTTATTTATTTTGGTTTTTATAGACAGAGTTTCTCTGTAGCTTTGGAGCCTGTCCTGGAACTCCCTTTGTAGACCAGGCTGGCCTCGAACTCACAGAGATCCGCCTGCCTCTGCCTCTGCCTCCCGAGTGCTGGGATTAAAGGCGTGCTCCACCACCGCCCGGCTTTGATATTAACTTCTTCAGCCACTTGGTGTTAAAGAGATTTTGACTATTCCTCTTCCTTTTATCTGTCCAATATTGGACTTCATACTTTTCTATATTGGAATTTCTTTTCCTTCTAATCCCCTCTTCTGTAATTTTAACTACTTATATAAAATATTTAAACATATTAATTATTTCTCATTATGTGGTTTTAATATTCCAGTTTTCTCTTCTCTGGGTCATTTAGAATATTTGTAACAGCAACTGAGTTAGGGTTATTAGGTATCAGCTTTTAGCAAAAATTAGTCCTGTGTTAGGTAGAGTTGATATTCCTGATAAAGCCTCCATATGACTCTTGACTAATAGAGCTAGCTGATATAAAATATATTTGAACAATTTGCAAATTCCAGAAATTTGATTACCAAGAGTATATTTTAAGTATTACTATTTTCAAAAAACTTACATATGTTCTTATATATTTCAAACAAATCTTGTGTTATCTCTTTTGCAACAAAAATATGATGTAATACTTGCACACAAAAAGGTGCTTAAAGAACCGGGTAGTGGTGGTACATTCCTTTTATCCCAGCACTCAAGAGGGCAGAGGCAGGAAAATCTCTATCCCATTCCCTCAGATTCTAGCATCATTGCTCTTTAAAAATGATTCATGGCCTTTCAAATCTAGGTGAAATGTAAATTATAACAACATGACTATAGGAAAAACAGATTGAATTTACAATTTGAAAGCTTGAATTTTTATCATTGTTAATTTTTATTAATTTTCATTTCATTTTATTTCATTTAATCCACATAACAATATATATTAAATTAAGCTACATATATATTCATATTTCATGAAAGAGAATGAAGATAACAGAGGTGGATTATAAAACTTTAGATGTCATGGCACTTATTACCTTAGTTGTGGTTTATCATTAGTATAGTAGATACAAATAAAAGAGATAAGTTTTTCTTAAGGAAGTTAGGTCAGTTAATTTACTTAAAAAATTATTGTCTGCAATTTTCAAGGATTAAAGTAGAAATGATAAATAAGAATATGTACTACTTGGATGCAAATAATATTGCAGTAACAATAATGAGATTTTGTAACAGTTAAAGTTAAAATAAACTCCCTTGATTCCTACAAGACTGCTGGCTGCCTTCACCATATTTGTTCTATTTTAAATGCATGTTTCTTGTAAAATTATAGTTATCACTTTTTACTGTTATGATTGTCCTGCTATTTCTCATGTATTGTTAACCTGGGGAAGTCTATTAATGGAAGTGAGTTTTGAGTTGCATTTAAAGAAATGATGTTTGTGGATCATCAAGAAAGATACTGATAAGTTATGATTAGTGTTGGTTAGAGTATGATGGACAAATTATAGGATATAAATTAATGAATATTCTTTTTTAAAGAAGCTGATTAATGATCTTAAATACTATACAACTCTGTGTTTTTTTTTAAAAAATTTCTTTCTATTTTTTTTAAGTTCTTCTCAGTTTAAAGGCAAATGAAACAAAGGAAGGTACCACACTTGGCAGATACAAAATGACATTTTGTCCTTGTGTCTGTGCAATTTATCAGATTCAGGTTCCCCACTGGGATAAAAGGAGAAACACACAAAAAAAGAGGAAGGAGAGTCCTTTTAAACACATACTCTGTTGCTCCAAACTTTTAACAACTTTTTTTCTTTTTTAATCCACTACACAAACTGTGATTAAGTAAGAAAAGCATCAAGGGCTCTTGTTTGCCATCTTTTTTTTATTTCTCTCAAACCATTAAAACAAAATCCATAATTTTTTACAGAGTACAACACAAGCACACACACACACACACACACATACACACACACACAAACATATTTTGTAAGTCAAACAGGAAAAAAAGCTAAAACAAGGTCAAGGAAAAGCACTTCTATGCTGAATTATGACTATGAGTTGATTGAATCCTGTTGTTGTTGCAGGAAAACTGTGCATGGTTTATTAATTTTCAACAGGCAATAAATGTTTTTAGCATATGTAATATTTTACAAAAAAAGTCATATTTATTTTCCAGTATCAAAGGCAAAATAATTTGGGAAAATTATGGTTGGATAGATAATCTGTTTTGAATTGTTTTGCATAAAAAACAGTTTTGACTTGCATAAAAATGAGGTTGAAAAATTGTGCTTGTGTCAAATCTGACTCACTTTAACAGTTCCTCTTAAAAATTAGCAACTGTAATTAGTGGAAATTTTAAAGGTGTAAGGCTCTTAACAGTTACAGTTTTTAACCATCTTTTTTTTTTAAATTTAAAGTGATCAACTTTACAAAAGTTGAATTCTCATTTTTCCAATATAAATTATGATGGTATAGCTCACAAATTGATTGAAAAGGACTTCTTTGTTCATATTTTAGCACAATGTTTTATTATTCAGTTTTAAAACATACTAAAGTTACCCATTTTAAATAATATTTAATTCCTATCACCTTCTTGAATAAGTTAATATTAACTAAAATCATCTATTGAGCTTATGTGTACTGCCTCAATAAAATAATAAATCAGTACATATAAGCATTTAGAAAGAACTCAAAATAGTACTTATATATGTAAATGTACTTGGAGTATATATCATAATTAAATATTCTTTGAGCATTTTAATGAAGTTTTGTTACCTGATATAGCAAGAAATATGTATCAGAAATGGAAATAGTCATTAAAATTATTTTAACATTATAAACAAAGTTTAACTAGCACAATTCTGGAGACTTATACTCCTCACAGCACCACACCTGCTCTGGCAATCTTCCATCCCATGCCTGTGTATGTTCATGGTGTTTGTCATCAAGATATTAGCATATGTAAAAGGGAAAGGTCAGAGGCTAGGGTTGGGCCAATCTTACTCTCATGTAAACCCACTTTGGGTAACACAAGAAGTCTATAAGTTTCTTCTGAGGTCAGTTTCAATGACCCCATCCATTACAGTGAACCTTACCTCATAAAGATGACACCACCTCCCAGCATCACCACACTGAGGACCAAGATTCTTCCATAGGAGCCCCTGAGGCAACAGATTCTGACCATATCCCAGCCATTGTAGTTTGTCCAAGTAATTGCCTTGGAAATAATTTGGTGATAGGAAAGGCTCTCATTCTTTCTATATCCACTATCTACATCTTTCAGATTTTCAGGAGAGATCTCTAGAGTCAGAGTATCTAGGTTCTAATGCTAGTTCTTTTGTGGAGGATGAGTTTGAATATGTTAATTGTTATCTTCCAGCTTCAGGGTCCTTCTCTGTAACATGAGAATAATAAAAATTGACATGAAACAGGCTTTTTATCTTAAATTACATTGAAATTTTTTAAAAAATGATTTTATAACCCAAAACTACTATCTATGAAACATTTTAATTCTTTAAGCATACTTTCATGTCAATTAAAATTAATGAAATAGGTAGCCAAATACAAAGTATTCTGGATTTGCATGTGAAATCATAATGCCTCACCTTTTAAAACTACAACATTGCTTGTAATTTATATCTGTTATAAAATGATTATATGTTATTTTAAAAAAATGTAGACATTGATAGGCAGTGGAGATGCATGCCTTTAATCCCAGCACTTGGGAGGCAGAGACAGGGGGATAGGAGTTCGAGGCCAGCCTAGTCTACAGAATGAGTTCCAGGACAGGTTCCAAAGCTACAGAGAAACACTTCTGATCTTCACTCATATTACTGAGACACAGCATGACTAAATGACTTATCCAAAGGCATGGATAGCTAAATTTATAATTAATAGAGGCTAGATGTAGTAGCTTTAATTCCCCATTTGAGAGCAGAGACAGGTGTATATCTGGGAGATCAAGGACAACCTGATATCAAGCTCATGCAAACCAGGTCTACTTAGTATACCCTGTCAAAACAAAGCAAGGCAAAACAAAAAAGCATAGACCATATCTAAAGCTGAAGCGATGACTCAGTGGTTAATAGCACTGAATGCTCTTTCAAAGAATCAGGATTTGAGTGTCAGCACCCACCTGGTGGCTCATAACCAGCTGAAACTCAAGATTCAGGAGTCTGACAGCATATTCTGGTCTTCAAGGGCACCAGAAACACATGTGGTATAGAGACATACCTTCAGAAAAATATTCACACATAAAATAAACAAAAGTTAAAAAATGATATCCTTGATTTTTAATATATGAATTTGAACTCAATTATTTCCCCCATAGAATTAGCTTTATTTCTGTGACTAAAGGATATAAACATACTTTACTTATATACTTTGTTGTTTAATAATAGCAACCATATTTTTATATACCTGGACGTTTTCTAATTTCTTTACATACATTAAATAGTTGAGTGTTTATGATCACAGTAGGAAGTAGGGACTAGTATTATTGTAATTTAAACAGAGACACAGAAAACTTTAGTGAGTTTTGAAATCATGCAGCCTAGTAAGCTGCTAGATATTGAATGCAAAACCAATCAACCAACCTAATAGTCCATGTTCCAAAATTTCAATAAAAACTGTAAATTTCATCTCCCCCACAGGGAAGTGGGGTGATTGTGGCTATAGTTTATGTATAATAGAGTTGTATAATAGAGTTAATGGTCTTAAAGTTTTAGGATGGAAAATTAACAAGTGTTTTGACTTTAATTTCAGATATTTTTAGCAGTAGTTTTAATTAAATGATCTTGCTACAATTCATGTAAACCCCTGAAGGAATGTATTGTTTGAAGTACTCAGTCACGTTTACCAGAATAGTTGCAAAAATAGATTACTATTGAGTGTTTACTTCATTATATACAAAAAGAACCTTGATTTTTTGTTAAATTAACAAATCAAATAAAGTAATATTTATAAATGTCTTTCTGAGATGAATTCTTTTTATTTTTATGGTAGAATTAGCTACCAACTGTTTTATATACTGAATAATACTTCTATAAACAAAATTGATTTTATATTATATTTATTAATGTGGAATATAACATGAAAATGACACATCATTTTTCCCATTTTTTATTATATGGATTCAATGGCTAGCTTGGAAGTCATATGGCTAAAATTGTTCCCTATAAAAATCTATTTTGACAGAATGATAGGTTAACATATTCATATATGGCCAAGAAATTGTAAACTATAAATTAAAATTAGAAAAAAGCTGTAATATTATATATAGTAGATATTGAAAAGTTAAAAATAATTATCTACAAATGTATATATGAATTTACTAAATTATATGTAGTGACAAAATAAATTATAAAATTTATTATAAAAATTCCAATTAAAATAATTTGAATATCACATATTTTCCCGATTTCCTCCATATTTAGTCATATTTTTAAAATACAAGAAATAAGTAATTGTTGATTTGTATGATATAAGAATACATTTTTTCTCTGTGTGTTGGTGGCACACGCCTTTAATCTCAGCACTCAGGAGGCAGAGGCAGGCAGATCTCCCTGAGTTCAAGGCCAGCCTGGTCTACAGAGTTCCAGGACTGGCCCCAAGCCACAGAGAAACCCTATATCAAAAAACAAAACAAAAATAAACAAGAATACAGTTTTTCCTTTTTAAAATTATTTTTCAAGGAAGTCTGTAGAAGCAAGAGTATACATGCGGGCCTCAGGGACCCCCAAAAGGGAGCACGCACACCTCCGGCTTTGGAGGCAGGGTGTCCTCTGTTCTACTCGTCCCCGCCCTGCCCCCCAAGTTCTCCCTTTTGTCAGCGGGTCATTGGACTACCAGGCATCCATGTTTAGGTGCTGAGGACTTCCATCTGGACGGGTGAGTGTGTGCTATCCAGGGGCAGACTGTCCCGGAAGAGAGCACAAACCCTCCTCCCCCAGCTCCTTCTGCAGGGCAGTCTTTCTTCTGCACAACCCAGCCCCGCAGCACCCCTCCCCCAACCCTGCCCTGCTGTATGCTAGGACCAGTGCTCAAAAACAGTTTTAAGCTCCTACACTAAGGCTACCCATCCAGAGCAGTGAGTGTCTGCCTATCAGACAGGCCTCAAGGACCCCCGAAAGGGAGCACAGGCATCTTCAGCTTTTGCGACAGGGTGTCCTGTGTTCTACTCGTCCCCGCCCTGACCCTCAAGTTCTCCCCTTTTGTCCACGGATCATTGGACTACCAGGCATCTATGTTTCGGTGCTGAGAAGTTCCATCTAGATGGGACGGTCCCTGCTTCTACACTGAAGAGATACACCCAGAGAGTCAGTCACAGCAAAGACTGGACCAAGACACCAGGCCTCTCCTGGCACCATTTGAAGGAAGAGATTGGAAGGCGCCAATGCAAGAATTCCTCCAACAACCTGAAAGGCAACATGACATCATCAGAATCCAGGGATCCCGAAACAAGAATTGTACACCCTACTCTAGAAGAATAAGAAGAAATCGACTGAAAAGTGAATTATATGAAAATAATAGACCTTAAACAGGAGGTG
>NW_004949191.1:360906-370482 GCF_000317375.1 Microtus ochrogaster
AAAAAAAAAGAAAAACAAACAAACAAACAAAAAAGTGTATACATGCTGTATACTGAAAAACCGAAAGATTTCTTTTCCAATTCAAGGTGTAATATTTGTTACTAATGCTTCAAATTCATTTTGTGTATTTTGTGTAACTTCTTTGAATTCACTTAGCCATTCCCTCTATGAGATACTATATCTTGATCAAATATATATATATATGTATATATTAGTTACCAATATCTGTTAACACCGTATGAGCAGCACTTTGAAGACTTAGGAGTATTATGTCTGTGGAAAAGTAGGAATCTGAGGAAACTGATAAACAGAGGCATCTAATTACTTCAACTTTTTCTATATTCAGAAAACAAACAGGCCATGTGGTCTCTGGGATACAAAAAAAAAGATTTAAAGTAATATTACAAGAGGCCATGATAGAAATTATGAGCTTAGTTTGCATAGTTCTATTTCATTGGAGCTGTTATATTTTGTATGCATGTCTGAATCTGTACACTTCTAGATAGTGATACATTTATAGAGCTTTGTACTAGGACAGCTGTGGTGTTATCCTCCAGTTTCCTATATGAAATTTTGGAAGAATAATGTTTTGTTTATGCTTGTTTATTTTTTAATCGATTAAATTATTTCCTTGAAAATTTCATATTTGTTTCTAATGCATCTAATTTCTCTCCATTTCCCTCTCTTTTATCTCTCTCATATCTCATCATCCTCCCTTCTCCTTACAATTCCCTTTGCCATCCTTTTTTGTTTTTATTTTTCCTTGTTAACTACCAATTTTAAGCAGGGCCTTCTGTGTAATCATGGTTTAGAACTGTCCATTGGAGATTGGTGGGCACAATTTTGTGTATACAAATGAAGATGATGACTCTCCCTCCTGCCGAATTCATCAGTAGCTATTATTTCAGCAGGGAAGAGTAAAGCTCCATGAGCCCCTCCGTTTGATCTGTGATTGGCTGTTGACTGTCAAAGTCTCATGTAGTCTGTATCCAGTTGGAAGATCATTTTGCATTTCCATTCAAAGGTTTCTGGAGCCTAACTTCTTTTTGTTACTTCTTCAGTGGCACATTTCCCCAAGTATTAGAAAGGGTGTTGTAAATGACTTGTTTAGTGCTGAGTATTCAATGTCACTTTCGCTAAGCACATAGAATAGCCATATGTCTCTGCATTTGTTACCATTTACCATAAAGGAATTAATGATGCCTGTCATGCATCATATTTTTGATGTACAAATGCAAGAATTATGATGGTGGTTAATGAGAAGATAATGGTAAGTACTTCATACTTTCATAGACTATAGACTATATAAAATATTCTAGAATATTTAAAGGGATTAGATATATTGCTATATAACTTGGTAATTCCTTTCTTTCTTTTACTTAATGTTTTAGGTTTAACCATCTCATACCACAATATAGCATACCTCATAGATTTTATTTGTATCAATAATATTTTATGAAATCATTATATTTTAAGTCATCATTTACTCATATCAATTCAATTGCAATTTTCTTTCCAGAGTAAGGTGCACAGTATACTTTCGTTTTCTTTATTTTATTATAATGAAATACATTATGATTATGGGTTCCCCTGTACTTACTATTCTCAATTCCTCCCCATTCCCTCTCCTATCCAGAGCAACACACAGTTTTATTTTAAAATGAAAATTATGAACCATGTTGTAGAAAACTGAAATTCATAAAATTAAATGTCTGTCAATTTTCCAAACAAGTGTAATTAAATATGTACATTCCTAGTGCATGCAATATCACTGCAAGTTCAAAGTCAAATTTGGCTACATAGAATGCTATAAATCAGGCAGGGTTACATATGCCTTATATCAAAATTTCTTCAAAAATTTAACTTCTCCAAAGTCTCATATTACAAAAAGAACTACTTATGGTAGGAAATATCATGTATTAGAAACTTTTACACTGTGGAAGCTTCCAGGAATTATACAACTGAACAGAAAGTCTAAGTGCCAACCACAAGTAATATTGTAAGAAGATATGGTAACAGATAATAACATAAATGGACCAATAAAGAAAGAAAGCTACAAAACATGCATAATTATGATGATGAATGGTAATTCACAGCAGTTAATATTTGTATTAGCATATATTAATTATAAAATATAGTGGGTTTTATGGCATTTTCATAGGTACATACAATTTTTGCAACGTTTACAAGAATATTAAAGGAATTATAGTTTCCACATGGTAATTGGGTTGAATTACATTTCAATTTAACAACTATATATGCATTAATGCAGAATGGCTTTAAATAAAATCGATGAATTTCTTCTCTTTTATTAATTAGCAAGTTGTCAGTGTCACAAAAAGTGACTACCTAATAGTTTTAAGATTTAATATAAAAAGTGGTATTCATTTCTAAGTAAGTCAACAGTTTTACTGTACCATTTCATTTTAGACTACATTTGTATTGGTTACCTAGAGTAAAGCATCCTCCTTATCATTTAATTTTCCTGGGTGCATGCATAAAGAGTACTGACATCTTGATCTAATTAAAAATTCCTTAATAAAACTTTCTGTGATGGTAGAAATGTTATCTAATCCACATTTATAAATATTTTAGCCCTTAGCCAGATTTAGCTATTAAAGACTGAAATTAAACCATTGCTTTTTAAAATATAATTTTATTTTTTACAGCTGAATATAGCAAGGGCTGCTATATTCGACTTCAATTATCTATATAATTATAATTGAAATATAACTATAATGTTAAAAATAAAAATTTGGGGACACAATGAAACTTGATATCTAAGATTTTGTTCTTATGTTATGTAAGAGATCAATTAGTGATGAAAAACTGTTTTATCATGAATAGTTCAGGCTTTGGGGTTTTGTTTCTGAGTTTACAGAAAGAGTTAATGCAACACATGTTCATAATTTTATAGAGAGAAGGGAGTTACAGAAAGTGTGAGACAGTTTCAGTTTTGATAACTTATTCTATCTTTTGTATTAAAGAGTTGAAGAGTTCTAAAAGGAAAAATCAGAACAAAATATTTAAGTATTTGCCATATTGTTTAGGATTATGTTAATATATGAAGATCATGTATATATTGTTATAAGATATAACTTCTTTTTCCATATTTCAGACTTTATTTCTAATGCATAAGATTATAACATATTGTAATTCTAAAAACCAAAAATAATTTGATAAATGCAATTAATATTGGGTTTTATATTGAATTATAATACAGTCTCACAGCAGGGAAAGAACCAAATATAAATTTGAGGAATATTGGCAGATCTTAAGGTATGTCTTTTAAGTAGTAACCTTGCAAAAAGAGAAAAGCTTAAGTGTAGATATACTAACATCTGTAAATGGTCTTTGTAAGAGAACCTCTGTATGTGCTAGGTCCTCTGCATACATGCTGTGGTTGTTTAGCTTGGGGCTTTTGTGGAACTCCTAACAGTGGGAGTAAGAGTTCTTTTTTTTTTCAATTTTTCATGGCTTTCTTTTTTTTTTTTAGGTTTTTTTTTTTATTTTTTATTTTTTAATTTATTTATTTATTGAGGATTTCTGCCTCCTCCCCGCCACCGCCTCCCATTTCCCTCCCCCTCCCCCGATCAAGTCCCTCTCCCTCATCAGCTTGAAGAGCCATCAGGGTTCCCTCACCTGGCTTTCTTTTTTTAAATAATCTGTAGCTTTTTTAAAAAAAGAAAACTATCTTTTTTCGTTATACATACTAATCCAAGTTCCCACTCCCTCCCTTCCTTCCATTCCCTCCACTTCCCTATCGACCCCACCCCATCCATTCCTCAGAGGGTAAGGCACATTGCTTTGGGGAAGGTCCAAGGCCTTCCCTACTATATCTAGGCTGAGAAAGGTATCATTCGAAGAGAGAAAGGTTCCCAAAAAGCCAATACATGCTGTAGAGTTAAATCCTGATGCCACTGCCAATGGGCCCTTAGTCTATCCTAACCACGAAACTGTCAACTATAATCATAGGGACTAGTTTGGTCTTATGTTTGTCCCTTTTCAGTCTGGCTAGAGTTTGTGAGCTTCCAGTAGCTCAGATAGACTGTTTAAGTGGGTGTCCCTATCATGGTCTTGATCTCCTTGCTCATATTCTCACTCCTCCCATTCTTCAGTTGGACTTTGGAAGCTCAGTCCAGTAATCCGTTGCAGGTCTCTCTCTTATGCCTGATTTTGGGCCCCTTTTCTTCTTACCGGGTTGCTTCATACAACCTTGATAAAAAGGGTTTATGTTTAGTTCCATTGGATCTCATTATGTTTAGTATGGTTGATATCCCTGTGGGGGGGGGCAGGATTTGGGTGAGACCAGAGGAAGGGTGAAAATGAGAGGTGGGGAAGGATGGGAGGATTTTCTCAGGACTTATGATTGAAGAATAAATAAACCAAAAAATCATTGTAATTATATTTTATAGGTCTAGCTGAATCCAGCAAGTGAACTTTTTGAACAAATAAAGAAGAGATAAGAAATAGCATTTAATTCATAATTACTATACACTTTTAAAGGTAGAATACTGTCTGCTTAGATTTATTAATAATTTAAATGTATTATTATTGAACAGGTAATATGATATTAATGTTTGTGTTCACCATTAATTGTTCAATTGTTTTATATTTATTTACTTATTAAAATTAAAACACCATCATTTAGTTTTGCTTTTGAGTTAACACAAAACAAAAGCACCACAGAAATAACATTTTAATGTTTAAGTGAATCAGAACTAACAGAAGAGAAGTTATTACTGAATCTGTAAGCTAAGAAACTCTACACAATATAAACCATGCTGAAAGGATCATTAAAAAAAAAAGTTGCCAGGTCTTTTATGACTAGTGGTATATGATATTCACTTTCTAAGTATGGATAATGCCACTCCAGTCATTTTGCTACGGAGATCTTCACTGTGTTCATAGGGAAATGAATGAGGGCATGAAGGATGAAATTCTCCCACCTATTGTTGGAAACAATTATATGAGAGATAATTCCTTTTTCACTATCAATATTTTAACTGAAATTATTTTAGAGGCTAACAGATGCAATCTTGCCTTTATATGCCATTTCCAAGATTTTGGTTGTACAGTTCATTTCATTTTTAACTACTGTTATTACTGAAACCATGATTTTGAAAAATTAACAGCTGGCAGAGATAAAAAAATATTAAGCTATACTGTAGTGTGCAAATTGATACATGGATAATCAGATAAAATACTTGAACAGATACTGTAATCAATCCAGTTGTTTAGAAAACTGGGTGATTAATGCTAAAATATTAATTGATGTGTATACATAGGTATTTGAATACTGATATAATGACTAAAACACAAACTATGTTTGTTTTCAGTACTATATTGTTTCAATGGTTCATAGAAACAGGCACTAAATGAACATGTTATTTACCTATCTTGACTCATTCTAGGTGACCCAACACAAATCCACTGAAGTAACAAATACCTTCCAAAACTTACATGCATAACCAAAATTTTCTACAAAGTATTTATGATTGTAATGTCTGAGGTGATTGTTGTTTTTTTAAATATTATTGCTTCCTAACAATTGATTTCCTCTTTGATATTACTATAATCATTATATATTTATGATACATAGGTCAAGTTTCAATTTCTGTTTCTATTTCTCTTTTGTTTTGCATGCAAACACCTTTCCTTTATACGTGGAATAATTAGTAACCTGAACCCTATTATGTGGTGATCATTTGGAAAAGACTATCAAATGTGAAATAGATTTATAACTGTTTTAATACAGAAATCAATTCCTACAGGTATTTAGATGTAGTATATACTTGTTATAGAGATTAAATATAAAACTGTTTGAAATCAGTTAGGTTTCAACCAAACCCTTAAACATTTAATTAAAATAATGAAAGTGTAATAAATGTATGCTATCATTTATATTTTAACTCGGAATTGATTTATTACAAAATATCCTTTACCTATTTATCATCTCCATTAAAGTATTTGATACTAGAATGATCATAATAAAATCCACTCCAAGTCGGCTAAAGAATATGTGAATGAGTTGTATCTTAAAAACTCTCCAATTCTGATATGAAATATGCATGAAATTAATATGGAAATGAAGTCATTATAAATTGTCCATTAAGTGTTACTGAGCATTGATTTTGCAGATTTCAAAACCATATTAAACAACACTATAATGTCATTTTAGAGTTCAAATGAATCAGTAGTTGAAAAACATTTTAGAGAGGAAAGTAAGCATTATTGGACTCCACAAAGAAATTATAACGCAATTGTGAAAATTAGGATTTCTGTATGTCTAAAGTGGAATACAATATAACAGCTCTTTATAAAATGAAATTTAATGGAAATATCATTTTATATAATTGTACTTCATTAAATCTTCATTTGAATGTATTAAGTTTCAGAGTTATACAAGAAATACTAAAGTCAAAGAGAGCAACTAAATACCTGCTTCTACTCTGCACTTGTCATTTCCTTTGATAAAATAGTCTTTATCTCTTGTTGCTATTATTTTTTTCTCTTTTATTAAAATAGCTTTTATTCAATTTCTGCCATGGGCCAGTTTTACATTAATGTGTTTACTTTATTCTCAACATTGAGAGACTTTTATTGTTTACTGAGTCTTTCAAAGAAGTTTTTTTGTTCATAGAAACATGACTAAATAAGCTATGACACCATGCCTTGTGAAATTTAAAAGATATATTTTACCTTCAGATGATATAAAAATAATCTGATTGGTTGGAGCCAAGTAGAATTTGGAAATGGAGCATCATGAGTATGTATGTTCTTTTGTTCTGTGTCTTATATTTATACAATTTTAACAGCTTGCTATTAAAGCATGCATACTAGGTCATTCACATATGATTAATGAAAATATACTGCAGATGAGATTCACGTTATAATTAATGAAAATGTCCTCTACTAACAAACAGTGAACAGCTTTATTTGTATGTGGGTGCTTCAAATCTAGATACACAAAAGGATAAGACACAAGGTTTATTTGAATGAATAGAAATTTGAGGCCAGCTCAGGGAACATTAAAAGTTGAAGATAGACTTTGTTTACAAAGTAAAACATGTTTGTATATTATTTTATTATTTATACTTTCTAGAATTGCACAATTGAGTGGCCTTGTACCACTGTTTACTTTCTTTTTGGATCTCAATTCCTCAGACCTTAAAATGAATAATCACTTTTGCATTTCTTTTTATATTTTTGAAGGTGCTTGTTTAATTATGCTTTTGCTTTCTGTGTCAGAATGCCTGCTCTATCTACAACATTTCCTATACAACCACAATGTAGTGTGTAAAAGTGGGAATATGTAAAAATTAGTAATTCTTTCTGATTTTATTCTACTTACCATATTAATTTTCCAGAATTAGCTTTAGGCAGTGTTTTTTGTGGGGAATAAAAATGAAATCCATGGATATATTTTTATGAAGAGAAAACTACAAGCATAAGTGTAAATAAACTGAGTTTTAATAACTTACTCAGTTATTATTAGATAACTGAGTATCTAAGTTAAATGTATGAAACTTTCCTAAAAGTCCATGGTGACTGACTTTTAACATGTATATTTAGCCACAATGTTTCAGTAGTGGTCATTTCATAAATTATTAACAACCACTTCAAGGAAAACTTTAAATTAATAGCAAAATTTTCAATTATTAAATATTAGTAGTAGTATGAAAGTTTGGAGACTGGGATACTTAAACATGAGTAGTCACACCCTTGTAGAGTAAGTTTTGAATTCAATATAGTGAAATTGAACATTTAATTAAAGAACTTAGTCAGTTAATATTATTAAATATAAATTAGGACAACAAAAATCTCATGTTTTGTTCACATATAGCTTCTCAGTACCCAAAGAAGTGTTAAGCATAGAAAGCTGTTTAATAGTTATAGACTTAGAGAAAAAAATTCCACAAATTCAAGTGTAATTAATTCCTAAATAGAGAGTAGATATTCTTTTTAGGTTTTCTGGTTTCTTTTTTTAATCTTTACTAGAAGCACAGTGGCTTGTTTCAACTAGAATATATTTCAGTCATAAGATATAGGTTTCATTAAGATATAGATGTTTATATTGACTGCATTGGCTTATGTTTTTATTAGCCTATATAAATTACATATAATTAGGCAATAATGGATTTCATTATGAAATTTTTATTATGCACATCCACTTAAGCTTTAGAAAATATCATTTTTCCTATACTTCTTTCTAGGTTTTACAACTCTTGAAAAAATTTCAAATGCAGAAACCCATTTTAAAATGTTTAGTTTGAAAATTTTAGGTCATGTGGTACAGATTCAGAATGGGTTGGGAAAATAGAGTTTATGGAATTAGATCTTTGTATTAATTATTTTTTTGTGTAAGAATAGTGCAACATGTATGCAGCACTTTAAAAACACTCTGTATTATTGTTCTGCCAATTGTAATAATGTGTAATACCTAGGGGTAGGATAAGAAAAGATTGGTACTGTCAGTTACATCTGCACCTGCCCCATTTTTATTCTGCTTATGTATGCATAATAATTATAAGATCACTCAGACACAGCTTTGAAGTATCATAGATTCAGTGTATAGAGAATGCATATATGTGGACACATTAGCTTATGGTCTTAACAGAGTGCTTCTAATCACATATTCATAAAAAAGTATAAAATCAGTAATTCACGGACCAGATCTATATTGTGTAGTACTATTTCTCATTGTTGTTCCAATGTTGCTGAAAATACAAGAAAACATACTATAGTATTTTACTGTTGTATACTAAGATATAGCATAATTCTGTTCTCATTTTCCTCATATATATATTATATGATATATATATATCAATGACTTATAAATGATATCAACATATAAAGAAACAAAATTTGTTAGATATATAGATATATAATGTATATTTTAGAGGTTTTATGATCATAATTTATAAAAAATATTTAACAATTATGTAGTTCATGATGCTATTTCAATTGTTACACAGTATTTGCTTATTCTATTACTACTTAAAATGGAAAAAATTCATTTTTCTCAGATCATGTCATTTACAATTTGCATATGCTTATATACATTTTTTTATTGAGAAAAGGAAAAAAAAGTATCCGCCTCCTCCCAGCCTCCCATTTCCCTCCCCCTCCTCCCACCCATCTCCCCATCCCCCAAACTCCTCTCCCCCTCCCTCTCCAGTCCATAGAGAAGTCAGGGTTCCCTGCCCTGTGGAAAGTCCAAGGTCCTCCCCCATCCGTCCATGTCTATGAAGTTGAACAACCAAACTGGCTAGGTTCCCACAAAGCCAGAAAATGAAGTAGAGTCAAAACCCCCTGCCATTGTCCTTGGCTTCTCATCAGGCCTCATTGTTCGCCATGTTCAGAGAGTCCGGTTTTATCCCATGATTTTTCAGTCACAGTCCAGCTGGCCTTGGTGAGCTCCCAATTGATCAGCCCCATTGTTTCAGTGGGTGGGTACACCCCTCGTGGTCCTGACTTCCTTGTTCATGTTCTCCCTCCTTCTGCTCTTCATTGGGACCTTGGGAGCTCAGTCCAGTGCTCCAGTGTGGGTCTCTGTCTCTATCTCCATCCATC
>NW_004949191.1:376744-377699 GCF_000317375.1 Microtus ochrogaster
TTCGGTCCCAGCGCCTGAGCAGGCTGAGCTGGGAGGTACTATGCTGCCAAAGCTTATATACATTTAAATGCAAATATCTAACTATGTAGAAGAATGGGTTAATAGCACATTTTCTGGCTGTTATATTCACACAAATAGCTATTTATATCATGTCTTCCTTGTTTAGAATTGTTGCTGAAATATTGTTAATATTGCTAATCTTTAATAAATATTGCGAACAGCATTAGATACTTGTCTGCATCAATGTTATGTGCAATGGAATTTTAAGTGTATCTTTCCACTGATTTTTTTTAAAACTGATGTATGCTTTAACAGCAGCATTTTTTTCTTACTTACTTATGAAGGTGTAACATTTGATCGTGTTTAGTGCATTGGTATAAAGAGTTTGTATTTTATTACAGAACATTACACACAGTTTCATAATCTTGACATTAAATTTTACTTAATACTTTAAGTAAAGATGTTATCAAGAAGACATATTGACAATAGGAATCAAAGGCTGACTAAAAAGTAAAAATATGTATAGAAATATAAAATTATTGTTGAATGTTATTAATTAATTAGATAAATAGGAACTGAGGAGATGTGTCAAAAATCAACAGTGTTTTTCTTGATGGTCTTCTAGAAGACCCAGCTTTGATTTCCATCACCCATGTTTAGCAGCTCACAATCACTTGTAATTCCATTACTAGGAAGATTTAATGTCTCTGACTTTAGAATACACACATTACCATGCAAATAGACCCACACACACTTAAAAGTAATAAAAAAATACATGCTAAAAATTAGAAAATTAAAGTACATTGCAATCTTTCCACAAAGAAAAAAAGAAAGCAAGAAAAATTGTTTGGGATTCACTTTTTTTATTTATTTTATTTATTATATATACAACATTCTGTCTGTGTGGATGTCTGCAGGCCAGAAGAGGGCACCAGACCTCATTACAGATGGTTGT
>NW_004949191.1:378525-384716 GCF_000317375.1 Microtus ochrogaster
AGAGAGAGAGAGAGAGAGAGAGAGAGAGAGAGAGAGAGAGAGAGAGACCCACTGGTTTGCACACTTAGGGATTCCATAAACACACTGAACTGGAAACCATTATGTATATTCAGAGGACCTGGGACAGAGATGTGCAAGCCTTGTGCATGTCACTTTAGTCTCTTTGAGCTCTCCTTTTCTTTGAACATGTTGATTTAGAGGGCCCTGTTTCCTTGGTGTAATCTACTGGCTTTGGCTCTTAACACTATTCTTTCTCTACCTTATTTTTGAGTGGTTTCCTAGGCTTGGAGGGGAGTGATTTGATAGAGGTACCTCGCTTAGGACTGAGTGTTCTAAAATCTTTGTCCCTATTTCTGCCTTACTCGTTTTTTGTCTTACTATGTCTGTCTGTCTGTCTGTCTGTCTGTCTGTCTGTGGGTCTCTGTTCCCATCTGCTGCAGAAGGAAAATTCTCTAATAATAGCTGAGCAAGGGAATGATCTAAGCAATATAGCAGAATGCTATAATTTATTTGTTCATTTAGATGAACAATAGTATTTGGTTTTGCCCTAGGTCCCTGTGCTTTCTGCTCTTGTGTTCTTTGTCAATCAAGCTGGGTATAGATTCCATCTCATGGAGTGGGCTTTACTGCCACAAACGTTGTGTCACAGTTGTAGCAGATTTTGTTGCAGGCTGATTGGTCTTGTTGCTCAAATGGTTTTTGGCAAGGTTGGTGTTTATGTTTCTCTTTTAGTAGCATGCACAGTACCTTCTAGTACTATGAATACTAGTCTGTAGGGCTAATGATTCTAGGTAGGCACTAGCTCAACTTTTCTGTGTTCAATTATTTTTGTCTTTAGCATAGGTCTTGTCATCAGTTCATAGCATACAACTTATATCCTTTGCAATATCATGAGTGTTTGTTGGTTTGCATGATATACTTTTGATGAACAACTTAATTTCATGTTACCCATTCTCAGTAAGGGAAGCTTCAATACTTGATGAGAGACATCCAGTCAGGGCTCTGTCTCCCTTCTTATTTGGCAATTTCACTTAGATGACTTTCATTTCTGTATAGATTTTAGGAAGTGTCTGCTGTTTTAGGTTTCCATATGGCCTCTCAAATGGTCTTAATTTTATTTATTATTTCCTGTATTCCCTTCTTATCCTCTGTTTTTTTATCTCTCCTCCCATTTTGATTCTCCTATTTCAGTCTGCACTCTTCATCCATATATAACATGTGTTTTATAGTATGGAGTGATCTGCTATTTATTATCATAGGAATATTTGACTAAATTGTTATTAGCATAACCTTCTCCTATAATTTTTGTGGTTTAATTGTAAAATAAGCAACAGCAATACTCTCTGTAATCTTTATATAAAAGTACTTTTTATTTTCAAATCTAACCCAGTTATTCTTTAGTTTGTCTATTCTTATGCCATTTTATGGGATCAATTTTCATTTTCTGATGCATAAAAATACATTTTCAAATTTGAAACACAGTTTAAGCCATATCTTCTATTAAGTGCTTGCATGTTATTTAAGAGGTCTATACCCTTAACCTAATATGTATTCATAAACTTTAGTCTTCTTTCTATATTCTATCAGTAATCTCAGAGATATGAGTTTCACTGTTTGCTAAAACAAAAGGAAAAACTATTTTCCCTAAATTCCTAAATGAGCAGATGTATGTATATATTTATGTATATATCTATCTGAAATTTGCATAACTATAATTTATATTTATTTGTTTATTGACCTGAAAAGGATCAAATCATCTTTGCATTTCATAATCTATCCCTTATATTTAGATATTTTTCATAATAACCCATTTTCTATTTTAGAAGACTTTTGCTTTGAATTCAGACTGGAGCAAGTCCTTCATGTGTAAATATATTTTTGCCTAGTTTCATCTGGATAGTTGTGCATCATTATGCATGGAACTGAGAATAGAATATTATGTCAGATGCCTATTGACAGTAAAATAATTATTTTGAAATTCTCAGTACTCAAAAAAATAAGAGTATTTTTGTGATTCTAACAAATACACTTTTATTTTTCCTTAACTATTGAATTGAATATTTAAAGGAATTGTGTTTTCTTTAGATAGCATAATATATTAAAATAAATAAATATCTTCAATAGTGGACATTGTTTTTAATATCCCATCTCTTAAGTACCATTGGTAATACTTCAGATATCATCGTATTATATAAATGCATGATAGTTGATTCAAAACAAATTTGTCATTTATTAGTGCTTATATTTCATTTAATTTTTGTATTTAAAACCATTTAGTTAACATGAACTTTTATGGTTTGTTTTCTAATAATTTCTTTTTTCTCTTTCTCTCCCTATTTTCTTTTTATCCTCCTCCCTCCCTCTATCCTTCCCTGTGTTTTCTTTGTCAGTATACTGTGGGCAAACAAACAGTACCTTTGGTATCGAGACTGGTATGGACTTGTTGTCCGGGACGTATATATTTGCGGTCCTGTTAGCATGTGTCGTGTTTCAGTCTGGCGCCCAGGAGAAGAATTACACGGTCCGAGAAGAAATGCCAGAGAACGTCCTGATAGGCGACTTGTTGAAAGACCTCAACTTGTCGCTTATTCCCGACAAGTCCTTAACCACTCCTATGCAGTTCAAATTGGTTTACAAAACCGGGGATGTACCACTGATTCGAATTGAAGAAGGTACTGGTGAGATCTTCACAACAGCTGCTCGCATTGATCGTGAGAAATTATGTACTGGAATCTTGCTGGATGCCCATTGCTTTTACGAAGTGGAGGTTGCCGTTTTGCCAGATGAAATTTTTAGATTGGTTAAGATACGCTTTCTGATAGAAGATATAAATGATAATGCACCATTATTCCCGGCAACTGTCATCAACATATCAATTCCAGAGAACTCGGCTATAAACTCTCGATATTCTCTTCCAGCAGCCATTGATCCTGACATCGGAATAAATGGAGTTCAAAACTACCATCTAATTAAGGTGCGTTAAAAAATATTGTGTTAAAGGCATTAACCCCCTTTTAGAGTATAAAATCTTTTTGTACTTCTAAGTAAAACTATCTTCATAACTTTCCATTGTTTATGCAAAGCAAACTAGAGAAAACTCACTATTCAATCACATCAGTTTTTAAAAACCTGCTCTCTCTCTCTCTCTCTCTCTCTCTCTCTCTCTCTCTCTCTCTTCTCTCTCTCTCTTTGTATGTGTGTATTCCTTTCCAAACATTTGTGTTTTCATTAGCACATATAGACCACAGACAAGGAGCTCAGCTATGATATTCACAAATCAATAGACTACTTGGTATCTGTCTTTGAACTTTCTCATAAAGGTCATCTAAACACAGAAGCAGGCAGATCTTTGTGAGTTTGAGACCAGCCTGGTTTACAAGAGCTAGTTCCAGGACAGGCTCCAAAACTACAGAGAAAAACTGTCTCAAATAAAACCCAAACAACAACAACAAAAACAACACACAATTCTGTGTTAAGAATAACTACTTGAGGCAATGAATTTTTAAAGCATTATTTCAGACAAAAAGCTTAATCTTAGCACTTGAAAATATGTAAAATTATGAGAGGTAAATAAGAGGACATTGTTCTTGAGTAGTTCATACATTATATAATTAAATATGATAATATATACCCACATCACTTGACCCTAATTCCTTCAATAATCTCCCAATATGTTCCCAGTTAAAAGTCTTTTATTACTAGCATTTCTAAACGTATTGATATTATTGACAAATTTTTCATGATGATTAAAAGTCAAGGCTATATCTCTCATCATCTTCACAATCCTCAAAGTGGAACTAAGTATTGGTCACTAGACTTTTATTTTTACATATTTTTGTTTGTCTGTGTTATTTGAAAACATAGAAGTCATTTTGTCTTATAAAAGGATAAGTAGTTTTTGTCAAAATTTTTCAGTTAATCTAAATAGTTTAGTTTGTCTTGATTTGAATCTTGTGATAGAAAAAACAAAGGAAAGCATGAATGAAATATTGCATGTTTTAAAGAAATGTCAGAGGTCTAGTGAACCAAGTATGTGTGTGTGTGTGTGTGTGTGTGTGTGTGTGTGTGTGTCTGTGTGTGATTACTGGGAAGCTTGCAGAATTATTGAAAGCTCAGTTACTGGAATGCCAAATAATAAAATTTACTTAGTGGTCTTTAGATAGTAAACACATTTGCAGATATTATATTTATATTAAAAGCTTTTTAAAAATTTTATGTTTTTTTCATATTAGGTGCTACCAAATTGTAATTGACATTATGACTGCTGTTTCAAAGAATTAGGAGAGCATACACATATTTCATTCTGATGGTTATAATCTGTAGACATAGACCCAGAGGGCATATAATATGGGACAATTGTTCGGATGACCTTATTATTTTTGTAAGATGCATATTTTAAAAAGAAATTCAAGACAACAGTCTTCCTGAGTGAACTCAAATGAAAGATATAGGATTCTACAATGATATTTGCTTTTCTAGTGAATTGGAAAAAAAAACAGGAAAGATATTAATCAGAATTTTGTGCACATTTTTTTTGGTCAGTCCATTTCTTAACAAATGTCCTACCTCCTGTCTTTTCTCTCTGTAAAAAATACATATGGCTTGTTCTGCAATTATTAAAACAATGAAGTCGAAACAAAAAGCACTAAACAAAAGGTACAGAAGCATGCATGAAATATTATAGTGATATATTCAAATATTTTAGTACTTAAAAATGTAAACCATCAAACTTTAAATTGTAAGTGGTATAGCAAAATTGACTCTGAAGAAACTCTAATAAAACTTTCTGTAATGATGAATTATTTCACTCTTTGATAGGCAAAGGGGTAGTCTTTAAGAGTATGATACCTGAGTACTTGAAAAGCTAAAAAGATACCAAGGAACTAAATTATTCTTTCTATGTTATCTCATTTCTTGTATCATCAGTTGTTATTTAAGAATTCTATATATGTATGTAATGCATATTGATCAAATTCTCACCCTCACTTCCTTTGAACTCTTTCTATATCCTTATCATTTTTACTCCCAACTCCAGGCACATTTTTTTATCCTCTGAATTTGTATAAGGCTGCCAGGATCCTCTAATTTAGTATCAATTTTAATAGCCATAATTAGTGAATGACTATAATACCATACATGAGATTGTAAACACAAGTGGTATATTTAGGAAATAAGAGTAAAAATTAAAGTTAAAACAGGGTCTTAGAAAACTGAAACCGGACAGTAGAACTATTCTGGATCTATCCACTAGACATTCCAAAAAATGTATTATTTAAAATGCTAGACTTCATATAAGGAACAATTTTGTCATCTATACCCTAAGACAACTCTATACAGTTTCATATTTATCTTAAAAATGTTTTACCAAATTTAAATGAAACAATCATGCTGGGATGGATTCTAATTTCTTAATATAATTTTGTTTATAAATTTTTACTTAAAATATGAATATATTCTAAAGAGTCAACCTCACTATATGATTATAAATAATTTGGAGAAATATGGCAAGCATTTTTTTATGTTTTAGAGTGTATGATACAACTCAATAATTATATATTGTACCTAAATAACTTGGGTATTTTTATTGGATCATGAATAAATAATATTATGAGTGCTTGTTAAAAATAATGAGAATGGAATAAAAGTACTGCCCTGGGCACAAAACAGGCTATGACATGGGTTGGGTGACATTAAGTGAATGCACTTTGACTAACAAAAAAAAAATGTATTGTCAAGAAAGTGACGTGTATTCTATAGGAGAGCACGTGAAAACTAACAAACAAGAAAAAATAATGTTTGGATTCATCAATAAATTTTAGTTAATTTTACTATTTGAAAATAAGTGATCCAACAATAATAAGTTTCTTTTTTTCCATCATTTTTTTATTGAGAAAAGGAAAAAAAGTTTCAGCCTACTCCCAGCCTCCCATTTCCCTCCCCCTCCTCCCACCCTTCTCCTCCTCCCCCCCACTCCTCTCTCCCTCCCTCTCCAGGACAAAGAGCAGTCAGGGTTCCCTGCTCTGTGGAAAGTCCAAGGTCCTCCCCCCTCCGTCCATGTCTAGGAAGGTGAACGTCCAAACTGGCTGGGTTCCCACAAAGCCAGAACATGAAGTTCAAACATGAAGATCAAAACCTTATGCCATTGTCCTTGACTTCTCATCAGCCCTCATTGTTCGCCATGTTCAGAGAGT
>NW_004949191.1:385831-391347 GCF_000317375.1 Microtus ochrogaster
TTGCATTTCCCTGATTGCTAAGGAGGTTGTAATTAATTATTGTTAACCTGATCTATCTTATTGAAGATCAGCGTAGCAAAATTGCAGTTGATCATAACTAGGATAATAGAAATTATATATATGTAAATGTTAAATAACAGAGAATACGCAGAAATTTAGTTCAATTTACAGTTTCAAATTAACTGAAATTAAAAGTAATGGTGGAAAATAGCATAAAATATCTTGCAGTAACTCTACCTAAACAAGAGAAAGATTTGTATGACAAGAACTTTAAATCTTTGAAGAAAGAAATTGAAGATTGAAGAAGAAACCAGAAAGTGGAAAGATCTTCCATGCTCTTGGGTAGGTAGAATTAACATAGTAAAAATAGCAATCTTACCAAAAGCAATCTGTAGATTCAATGCAATGCCCAGTAAAATTCTTTACATACCTTAAATGAACGGTACTCAGCTTCATATGTGAAGGAAAAAAAAAAAAACCCAGGATAGCCAAAACAATCCTGTAAAATAAAAGAATTTCTGGAGGCATCACAATCCCTGATTTCAAACTCCACTACAGAGCTACAGTAATGAAAACAACCTGGCATTGACATAAGAACAGACAGGAAGACCAATGGACCTGAATTGAAGACCTGGATATTAATTCACATGCATTCAAACGCCTGATATTTGACAAAAAAGTAAAAAATATCAAATGGACAAAAGAAAGAATATTTAACAAATGGTGCTGCCATAACTGGATATCGACATGTAGAAGAATGAAAATAGATCCATATCTATCACCATACATAAAAGTCAAGTCGAAATGGATCAAAAACCCCAACATAATGACAGCCACACTGAACTTTACAGAAGAGAAGATGGAAAGTACACTTGAACGCATTGGCACAGAAGATCACTTCCTAAATATAACCCCAGCAGCACAGACACTGAGAGAAACAATAAATGAGACCTAGTGAAACTGAAGAGCTTCTATAAAGCAAAGGACACAGTCAACAAGAAAATGACAGCCAACAAAATGGGAAAAGATCTTCACTAACCCCACATCAGACAGAGGTCTGATTTCCAAAATATACAAAGAATTCAAGAAATTGGTCATCAAAAGAACAAATAATCCAAGAAAAAAAATGGAGTACATATCTAAACAGAGAACTCTCAACAGAGGAATCTAACATGCCTGAAAGCCACGTAATGTTCAACATCCTTAGTCATCAGAGAAATGCAAATCAAAACAACTCTGCGATTTCATCTTACACCTGTAAAAATGGCCAAGATCAAAAATGACAACTTATGCTGGAGAGGTTGTGGGGTAAAGGGAACACTCTTGAATTTCTGGTGGGAATGCAAGCTAGTACAGCCCCCTTGGATGTCAGTGTGGTGATTTCTCAGAAAATTAGGAAGCAACCTTCCTCAAGACCCAGTAATACCACTTTCGGGTATATATTGCACCACAAGGACATGTGCTCAACTATGTTCATTGCAGCATTGTTTGTCATAGCCAGAACCTGGAAATAACTTAAATGCCCTTTGAGTAAAGAATGGATAAAGAAATGCGGTGCATTTACACAATAGAGTTCTACACAGTAGAAAAAAATAACAGCATCTTGAATTTTACAGGCAAATGGATGAAGCTAGAAAACATCATTTTGAGTGAGGTCACCCAGACCCAGATAGACAATTATCACATGTGTATTTTAAATATAAATTATAAATATAAAGAAAAGAAATCCAGCCCACAAATCAGAATCCCAAAGAACCCAGATATCAATGAGGACACTAAGAGAGACATGTGTAGAACTGATCTACATGGGAAGTAGAAAAAAACAAGATCTCCTGAGTAAATTAGGAACATGGGGATTTTGGGAGAGTGTTGAAGGGGAGGGGAGAGTCAGAGAAGGGAAGCAGAAAAAAAATGTATAGCTCAATAAAAATCAATATTATCCTGTGATTTTATGTATACTCTGACATAAACCAGGAAAGTATTATTTTTCTATATACTTAAAAATGTTTCATAGAATGGTAATGTGTTAAGGTTATTATCATAAAACTTGTAAGCAATGTGATTCAGAACTGGAATATGCTTGTTGACTCTTAAATTTGATTAACACACTGACAGACACACTTGTGATAGCAGGTCATATTTTGATGCTTGTATAGTAAAGGAGAAACAACAGAGAGAGTGTTCAATGAAAGCATGAAATAATTTTGTTTGCTAAAAAGATTTTTTAAAATAATGAATTTGGGAACTAAATTTGTTAGCTGTGTGATCTTGGTAAGGTTAATTTTCAAGTTTTAAGCAAAATATAAATGCAAAGAAAACTAAACAATACAGAAGTTTTTTTTAAAAAAATCTATATGTGAAATGCTTTTTTCTGTGCTTTAAACAAACATATACAGTATGAATTCACTAACAATTTCTCCTTAGTTTAGACTGCTTGAAAAATTTTTCTTTCTACCCAAGTCTCTATCTATCTATCTATCTATCTATCTATCTATCTATCTATCTATCTATCTATCTATATACATATACATATATCTGTATATTTTATACCATAAAAGAGTTATTAAGATGAATTGAAGATATTAAACTATCTGTTTAGCTTTCAGTTTTAAAAATTCTAATAGCTTGTTTTTCCCAACACTCCTTTTCATTTTCTAGATTTTATTGTCAGGGAAGTCAGCAATTAATTAAAAAAAACACAAATATGCCTCAGCTACCCTATCACACTTAGTATATGTACACAAACCAGAGCAACACAGTAGTTAATTTTTGAATCTCAGGGGGAAGTTACTGTGTGTGATGAAGTTACATATGTCTTCATTTTTTTTGTCACTTATTTCCCTTATTTTTTGACAGGTGTCAGCAGTAAACTTCATACAACAGCTCAGTGTCAGTGACCTGATTTGTTCCCTTGACAGAAACAGACAGTGTTTAAACTAAGGTTGTTTTGTGCTTAAAAGAGCATAAAAGCCAACTTTATACCCCGATCATCCCAATAAAAGTATTGACTTGTTTATATCCATCTTTAAACCATTATAATTTTCCAGCAATCTCAAAAGACATTTTAGTCTAGATAAATACACAGGCTCTCCATTGGTAAATACCTAAACTTTGATGAATACAATTGAATTTAGAGTTATTGTGAAATGTGATTTCAGAAAGTCAAAATTTTTGGCATATTTTCTGCCACTAGATTTGTTGATTAAAATGGTTGATAATGAGTAATAAAAAAATATGTGGTAGAGATAAATATGCAACATTCATTTTCATTGACTGTCTCATTCTGGCACATAGTATCAGATGGGATAAAAGATTCATTAATGATATAGACAAAATATACAACAATGAAAAGCGTAAAAGTTTTAGAAACTGTATAGATGTTATTTTCCCCCAAAAGTCTCAGAAGAGTTTATTACAAATATATACTCATTTATTAATTATAAAATAAAGTGTACTTACTTTATCCTTTCATATTTAAGTTCACTTGAATTCATATTCTCTAGTTCCATAATGAGTAAATTATCATTTCTGATTTCTGCTGAACATAAATAAAAGATGATTATTAAATTATAATGACTGTTAGGTCCTTAAAAGGTGGTGTTATTATAAAAGTGCACCTCTAGTGGGAAAACCCAACAGCAATAAATTCACCGTGCTCATAAATAGATCTTCATTCATGCTATCAGTTTTTATTAAAGTGAGAATGTAACACTAATAGGATCAAGTAACTTTTGACTTCATTGCAATTATCACAGTCCTGGTTAGTATTCATAGTCCAATAATGGCTTCCTTTAAATACACATGTTATTAATCACCCCACATGGATTCATATATGTTAGATGACCAATTCAGTAATTTAAAAATCAAGACTTTGAAGATCAAATGAGTTTGCAAATATTACCAATTATTTTCATATAATGACATTTAATTTAGTATTACTAAGCAAATGTAAGAAACTGCTAAATGTTACTAGTTAGAGAATTTTTGATCATTTATTCTTGTACATCTGAAATATAGATAAGTAATTTAGTGTTTAATTTAATTATTTAAAATATATTATCACTAATATTACTAAAAGATGGAAAATAATAAAAGTATCATTTGCCAAAATTAAACAGAACCAAACTGTGTAGATCTCACTGCATACTTTCATGAAAACCAAAGGAAATCATTTAATAGCTGTCACAAAAATGCACTTAAACAAGGGCTGAGGAAAAGGATTAGTTAATAAAGGCTACGGCTCTCAACAACAATAGAAAACAAAAGTATATTTAAAAAATTGACACAAAACTCTAATTATAATACAGAGGTTTCTATCACAAAACTCATGTTTACACTCTTAATTTTGGTAAATGATAACAATGTAATACAGGATATGTACCAATGTAGGTAATATGTTTGCTATAAATTGTTTCCTTTGTTTACAAATTTAGTAGCTTGTAACACCACCCTGCTGTAGAAAAACGAATTAAAGAATACTCTTTTAGTCTTAGCTCAAAATCTTATAGTATGGGTAAAATTTTTACATCAAAAATGATGAACTTTTATATCATATATATAAAGCAATGATTCTGTTAAATGTTATGATTTTATTGTTGCTTATCCTATAAAATAGTTGAGATAACTTTATGTTTTTATCAATATATGTGGTTTGAAACATGATGTGACCAAATGTTTTCTTTAACTGAAAATATAAACTGAACAATAAAAGCTCTCATTTAAAAATTAAATATTATGGTTTGGAGAGATGGCTTGGTGGTTAAGAGGTGGCTTTTGTAGTTGACCCAGGTATGGTTCCGAGAACCCACATGGTATCTCACAACCATCGGTAAATTGAGTTCCAGAGGATTATGATGCGTCCTTCTGACATTTTTAGACACCACAAATAAAGTACACAAATATATCTACAGGCAAATACCTATATACATTAATTAAATCTTAAAATTAAATACTAGGAAGGTGAGCATCCAAACTGGCTAGGCTCCCACAAAGCCAGAACATGAAGGAGGATCAAAACCCAGTGCCAATGTCCTTAAAGCCATCCCACTAAAATCAGAAACACAACAAGGATGTCCACTCTCTCCATACCTCTTCAATATAGTGCTTGAAGTTCTAACAATAGCAATAAGGCAACATAAGGGGATCAAGGGGATTCATATTGGAAAGGAAGAAGTTAAGCTTTCGTTATTTGCAGATGATATGATAGTATACATAAGTGAACCCAAAAACTCTACCAAAGAACTCCTACAGCTAGCTGATAAACACCTTTAGTAATGTGGCAGGATACATGATCAACTCCAAAAAATCAGTGGACTTCCTATACACTAAGGATAAAGAAACAGAGAAGGAAATCAGAGAAGCATAACTTTTCATGATAGCCACAAATAGCATAAAATATCTTGGGGTAACTCTGACCAAGGAAGTGAAAGATCTATATGACAAGAACTTTAAGTCTTTGAAGAAAGAAATTGAAGAGGACACCAGAAAATGGAAGGATCTTTCCCCTGCTCTTGGAT
>NW_004949191.1:393491-394935 GCF_000317375.1 Microtus ochrogaster
AAATAAATAAATAAATAAAAATAAAAAAATAGGTCCATAAGATAAATAACCAGGCTAGCTCAAGAATAAGTTATACTTTAATGGTTAAAGAGGGGAAACTCACACTTTAAGAGTGGGAAATCCGACCTATAATCGGTCCAGCGGGCACCACGCAGAGAGAGAACATATTTGGATCTCCCAGTTTTTCTTCCTGGGGTCCAGGTTGCCACACCTCAATTAGCTGTGATTGGTTGACAGAGTTTCCCCATCAATTGCATGCAAATACCTACACTCACAAGCACGCACACAGAAACACACACACACACACACACACGTATACATGACCATACACAAATACTAAATTAATACCATTATTTTTCACTTATTAATCTTCTGCTTCATGAAACCAATTCAAAAATATATAACAAAACAACATCCTAGCATAATTGATAAATTTATCTGCTTTAAGTATAAATTAGGTTTCAATATATTTTCTTTTGGAAGTGTCTTTTAGTTTCCAGGTACAAGTAGATGCACCCATAGAAGACCAACATGGACTTCAATTTGGTCTAATAACATGGAGCCTAATTTACTTAAATATTATTGCAATGTTCAATATTCACTGTTCTTTTGCATGTAGAATATACATCTTTTTCAGTCTTAGTCTTTGAAAATGTTACAATACACTTTATCTAGAAATGTTAAATCATCCTTAATAGAGAGCTAAGTGTATCAAAATAGAATACATGTTCTCACATATTCTGGCAAAATGGACACATGTACCCACAGACTATAGCAACTAAAATGATACAACATGGATATTTAAATATTTTTCATTTATTGTGCAACATTACAGATAAATACATGTGACCAATCTTAAGCAAACTATTTCTTATCTTTAATATATTGGAAAATTGTATAATGGCATGATGTTTTAATTGTTGCATGTACAGATTTCTATATTTATAGGTTACCTATAAAAAGTATTATGTAGTATGCATTTATATGATGGCAAGAGTTTAGAAATAAGTATAATTTTGGTTTCATTAAATATAGTAATGTAAACAGTGATTATCTTTATCTAATATAACCTTGTATTTGAGATTCCATTTAAACCTGAATTATCAAGCAAGGTTACACAGAAGATCAGCTGACATTTGGAAGGCCCAAACACCAGAGATTAACACATCTGATGAAGGTTAAATTCACGTAGGCACAGCCCATGATAAATACTACTTTTTAAATAGCTGGCTGTCTCTAACTGTATGTTCTCTTGAGTGACAACACACTCCCCTCATAACCCAGCTCTAGGACTCTTATTCCTCATTTGTCAAGCACTGTTTTCCTCTGTTATTTAGTAAAAATAATTTTTCACCAAACTGTGTAATTCTGGTCAATAAAATAAGAAAGTCAAACCTTTTTTTTCCGACACTGCAACAAGAAGAAGAAGAAAAAGGAGGAGGAG
>NW_004949191.1:395057-414692 GCF_000317375.1 Microtus ochrogaster
AAGAAGAAGAAGAAGAAGAAGAAGAAGAAGAAGAAGAAGAAGAAGAAGAAGAAGAAGAAGAAGAAGAAGAAGAAGAAGAAGAACTTGGAAACTTGCTCTTTATACTTAACTCCCTGACAGTATGATTTGGCTAGGTAGAAGTCCTTGTGGAGTGAAGACAGGAAGAACTTCCACAGAGAAGTATTGCTAGATCTATGTCTTTCAAAGATTTATGACAAATGAAGGCAGTATTATGGGTGTCTGTCCTTATTATATCATAGTCCTTAAATAGATCAATAGCACGTATGTTGTCCTAAGCCTCCTTCACAGGCAGCTCCCTGCTCTGATTCATATTAGCAATTAACTCTTTGTATCATACTTTGATGCTGTAGAGTAACTGTTTTTGTTTAGGTACTGAGATTCAACTGATAACTAAAAGGCTACTTATTGACTAACAATGTCCAAATACTATTTATCACACTTAAGAAATGTAAAATAATGCAAGTGTTCTTTACAGTTTCTTTAGATCTCTCGGTGGTTTAGTTTCCTCCCTTTGTTATCTGTAGCTTCCCTTTAAGAGATGACCAGAGCCTCCCTATAGCTGCAGCTGAGGTTAGATACAAACTAGCTGGTAAGTTTTGTTGCATATCTTCAAAGAATTCATATGTCCCTGAGAATTTTTTGTAGTATTTTTATTACTAACATATATGCCTGATAATTTGTAACAGCAGAAGAAATAATATTGGGAAAATTAAGATTGAAAGAGTAAAGAATGTAGAATGATAAAGAATGTAGGAACATGAAGAAGAAAAACAAGAAAAAAGATAATTAGAGCTAGAATGAATTGAAGAGAGATTTGTAACAGAGAACTGGATTTAGAATTAAAATTGAGACATAATTAAAGCTAAGAAATTATACTAAGGGCAAGAAAATAAAAATTGAAGCAAAAAAAAAATAGAGACATGACTGGAACTGCAAGCAGGTGATTCTTTTCTCTCAGATTAAAGCTTTCCTAAAATCCCTTCTGCTATGCTGAGGCAACCTGACCAAACCCTGGGAGGAAGTTATCAGATTAGGACTCTGTTGGCTTTCACTAGGATGTAGACAAATCTACAATGAATTTGATTAAGGGTATATTCAGGATTAATTAGAATACACTCATTGATATGCAACAAATTAAATAACCTCTGTGTTCTTCTGTTATTCCTGTGGTTGAATGGAACCAAGAGTCCAATCCCCAACCATCACAGGAAAGAGAAAGAGATAGCAACTGTCCCACTCTTTCCTTTATAGGGGCCGCCCTGGCATACAAGAAGCACCACTTTCATAGGTTTAGATAGCCCAAGGTCACTAATTGAGCGAATACCCACCACAATAGGATTATTTGAAGAGTATTACCAATAAGACTTCACATTATTTTATTTCTTACACATGTAAATGTATGTGTATATATACACTATATTTAACCACTACAAATGAGTGTAATTTTAAAAAATGTAATCCGCATGGGAAGCAGTAAAAGACAAGTTCTCCTTAGTAAATTGGGAGCTTGGGAACCATGGAAGAGGGTTGAAGGGGAAGGAAGAAGTAGGGAGGGGAGCAAAGAAAAATGTATAGATCAGTAAAATCTATGAAAAAATGTAAATAGTAATATTCTTTCTTACTATTGGAGTAAATAACCATATGTATCTTAGTACAATTTCAATGCTTGAAATTCAATTAACTTAATGGTCATCTAGTTAAAAGTCTTGAGAGAAAAATGTAGGATTGAAAATACTATCTTCATGGAGCTTAACAATGGACATTATATAAATGATAAACAGGAAGGCATTTATTGTCATGAATGATCATTTTCTTTTGAGCTACTAATACAGTTATGGACTGGTTTGAAATAATCAGAATCACAAAATACTTAAAAATTCCAAATCTACTTTAATGTTCTAAGATCTGTACCAAGTATTTTTAGTAATTACTAGTTTCATAATTATGATAGTAATATTTTATTGACAGTTTTGTAAAAAAAATTGGAGCTAAGAGATAAATACAATTTTTATGACAATGGCAATTTCTGTGCCAGTATTAATCAGTACATTCAGTATCTGAACCTCCAATTACTCTCCCACATACTGAAGAAAAGTAAAATAAATTTACTTAACAAGAGTGATGATCATATAGTAATTAATAAAATAATGAAATTATTTCAAATTTTCTGAATGTTTTGAAGAAAAACATTCTCTAAATAATAGTTTTAATCTATAGTTTAAGATTAGCCATTGCTAACATTTTTTGAGATTGGATGCTTTATATTCTTTGAAAAGAGTATTGTGTAAACTTAATTTACTTTTTCATACATATTTTATGTGTGTGTACAGAGACAAATGTGACAGCATTGTTTTCTTTTGCAATCAATGACAGTGGCTCCACATTTACTTTTGGAACTATTTCAATATAAAAAAAACTTCCATTTACCTTTTTTAACTTAACTCTTAAATGAGATGTCCACTTATCTTCATTTGTCTGTACCTTCTCCTGCCCCTCCATATGACTATGATGTTGTTAATATGAATACTTTTCCTATATTGACTGCTTCTACCAACTGGGATTGCTTTATTTCCATCTCAATAATATGCCTTTTTTTAAAAAATCACATTTTCTCTCTTGTCTTTTCTTTTATCACCAGGAGAACTTTTTGTTTTTGTTTTCCTATTTCTTTCCTTATAAGTTCAGTCATGATTACCTTTAAATAGTGGATATTTTAGGAGTAGTATGTAATGACATGGTTGTGTTTTATATTTCTGGTTATTCTACAAGGAAAACATTATGCACATTGTTTTTTTCAAGATTTGAAGTTATCAGTCCTACATTATGCTAGCATTTCTTCTTGGTTTATGAGGGGACCACCGTGTCCTTTAAGGATGATAGTTTATTTAGAAGGAGCTTAAATCAGTCTGACAAGGGAAACACAGGAAATGTCCTGAATCCTGCATACAACAGAGCAATAAAGGCTTTGCTGTCAATAATGAAAATGGTAAAATAAATGATTAGCAGTAGAACAAAGTGGTCTTCTAAATCACTTCAGGATAGATAAATTTTAGAAAAAAAGTTTAATGGTTTATAAATAATTTAAGAAATGTAGAAATTTATAGATTACTTTCATTTAAATGTAATACTTTAAGTTATTGAATAATTATGTTAATGAATATGAGAGTGAATGTAGATATCAAAATATGGAAAGCAAAATCCTGCTTATTTAAATCCTAATAAATATTCCATTAACTCCCAGATATGCAACTCTTTTTACTAATAAATACATGTAAAATGAAGAAAGGCTAGTGAAGGTGGTTGAGTAAAAAATAAGTCTCTAAAGTTCATTATTTCATTCTCTGGTGCTCTTACCCAGCTTTTTCTCTGTATAATTAAATGTTTTTTATATTATGTTTTTCTAGAAACATTTAAATATTTCAATTTAGCATGAAGAAAGTTATTGCTATGGCAACAACTACAAATAGCCATACCACACCACCAAACACACTGTTTATTTAAATTGAAATTCGTATGGGGAGCCTTTTCAAGTGGATGTAGAAATGGGCACAATGTCATTTTTAATACTTTAGGAGACATAGCAGTAGTATGGGTGTATCTTCTAGTAGAAGTCCTTTTGGAACTGAAAAACTAAAAATGTCATTGCTGACAAAACATGCATTCCTTTCTTGGAACATTGTTAGCTGGTTTCTGCATGAACTAAAGCAGTATATCCATTTGTATGCTTTAGGAATTCATGTTTCTCTCAATCTGTTTTCTTTAAAAGCTTTCCATAAATTTTAACATGATGGAAGCATTTCTCTAAACCTTCAATTGTGTTTGTTTAAGATCAAGCATTTAACCATTATAAACAGAATTTTTGGACATGTAAAGCCCTCATGTGGAAAACTATTGAAATTTGTGTGCATGATAAATATATCATTAAAATTGTTGCTCTGCTCTCTTTAATTCTTTGAAATCTGTCTTTCAAAATATTTATTTATTAGGTAAGATTTATTGATAAATATTGGTATTTAACGATATAGTTACACTGTGGGATAATGAAATTTTATTTATTCTCCAATTACATAGTGACTAATTTACATGGTATGTTATTCTTATCTATCCCTAATCTATAACAAATCTCACATGTAAAGTTTTGAGACAAAAAAAAAACATAAAACTCTTTCTTGGAGCGACTGTTTTACATACATGTGTTCATTAGTTTTTGTCAAATTGCTAGAAACTTAGAAACATCAGGAAAGGTCAGAAGAAAGCTAGCTAAGTCTGAGATAGCCACAGAGAGTAAGCCAATAAACAGCGATCTTCTGTGGTCTCTGCTTCATTTCCAGCCTTCAGGTTCATGTCTTGGTTTTCTTCTCTTGATGATGCACAATAATCTATGAGTCATGTAAACACTTTCCTCCTCTAAGTTGCTTTTGGTTGTGATATTTGTCACAACAGCAATAACTCACCAAACAGAGATGACGCTTAATTCAATAATATAAATGTCAAGGTAACAAGTTTTAATTTGCTCCCCAAAATGTTGTGTAAATTTTAACTCATTGAATCAGTTATGATACAGAATTTTATGTTAGTCACAAATGCACAGTCTCGCTAATGTCTTTTTTTAGACATTATTCACAAGTTGAAGTGATCAAATGATTTTGTGTAGCCCAGGCTGGCCTCAAACTCGTGATCCTCCTGCCTCTGCCTCCTTCAGCAAATCCTACCGGTGTGCACCACCACAACCGGCAATCAAATGAATTTGTAAATACATTTCAAGGACAGTTATTTCACATTCACCTTAATACTTAGAGACATTTTGAGTGCTTTAATGTAGTCCTAATAGAAAGAATTGAATTTATTACAAGTACATGTTTACATAATATAGTTAATAGCAATTACCACAAATCTAGATAACTGTTGATAATAAAATCAATTTAAGTACAAAATGTGGGAAAGAGTTAAATTACCTTGGATAACACAATGGCTAAAATTTCACTTATTTTCGAGGTACTTAGATTCATATTTTTTATTTTTCCTCTTTCTCTCAGGAATTTCCCAAATTACAAACTGCACTTTTATCACAGAAGGTATCTGTCATTTCTTAAAAATATAAGTATATTCTAAATATTTACTAATTCAGTCTTCTTCATAAATCTTGCCACATTTTAAAACATATATTCAACAATTGTCATTTTGTTGAGAAATGGTAATTGCATTAAATTAGTATATAGCAAGCAAAACAAGACCTACCAATCTGTCATATTAATGCTATTGTTTTATATGGATTTTATTGTACATGCAAATATGCATGTGAGAGTTATTTAGCACAAGACTTGCTATTCATCATTTTAAACATAGTAAAATACATCATAATTGAATAGCAAATAATCATATATCAATGAAACACGTCTCTTTTCCTCTTTAAACAATTTAATCTACTTACTAGAAATTCTTAAATTCAACAAATTTATGTGAATATTCCTAGAAAAATTTATTTTGTTATAATGGTCAAAAAAGCTAGAAAGCATTTTTTTTAAGACCCGGATAATTCATACAATTAGGTAAGCATAAATCTTCATTAGAATTTTTTGTTTAATTCAAATAAGTTCTACAATACCATTTTCTTGGTTTTTATTATATAAAGAACAACTTTTATAAAGCATGGAATTCCTTTGTTTAAGAGTTTAGGTCATAAGAAATAAAACTATGGCTAGTTAGTACAGTAGTAACAATTTTACTTAAATTATTTATTTTAATAATTTCATATTTGAGTAGTAGCAACCATTGAATAGATTTTCTACTTGGACTTTGAATAGAGTCAAAAATTGCAGTCTAACAAGACAATTATATAGAAATGAATATTTTAGCAACTTACATAAGTACAGCTGAATATTCTTTGAAATATACTTGATCATATTACACACATTTGTTTAAACATTTTTTTCTTGCAACTGTTTATAACTTTTTGAGACTTATTTAGTAATAAGAGAGTGCACTTAGCTACAGTTTTAACTGCTGCATTGAGTCCCATTGGTGAAGTAGAAATACTATTTTGCTTTTATCACATTTAATACCTTAAATTGCTATAAGAATTTTATATGTTAAATAACATTTTCACATTTCCAAATGATTATCATTTAAACATTTAATATCGTTAAAATTTTTCTAAACATTATGACTTAGAACTTCATTTTGAGAACAGGCTATTCAAGATGTGACTTTATATATATATGTATGTGTGTGTGTATTTCACTGTTATGATGAAAAATTATATTTCTCCTCTCCTAAATGAAGATATCTAATATTTACTAATCATAAAAGAGAGTGTATTTATAATGTTATATGGCTAAACTTTATCAACAGAGGACCATGAGAAATAGAAAAGCCCCAACTCAGTAACAATTTAAAATGAATTTCCTTATGAACTTTATACTCTCAACATATTTATTTTATAATACTTAGCCACCAAGACTTGTCACATCTTTTGACATTTTTGACAGCTGTTTAGTAAAGTAAGAAATAAATAATAGAATTATTGCTCTAATAGGTCAAGAATGGACTATATCACCTTTATAAATTTCAAAATGGTAAAAATTCTGCTGACTTGCAACTGTCTTTCTTGTATTGTTAGTAGATGAGTATTATTTCTGAAAATGTTAATTAGACATATTGAGAGGGCAGGAAAAATTTCCACATTTTCGTAAGCACATTGTACTGACTGTTTCTATAAGTTGTTCTACAGTTTATGTATGATCTGAAAAATTAAAATATTAGTCAGAGAAATTATCTAAAAAACTGATATATTTAAATTATTAAGGTTTTTATAAGTTTTTAACTTTCATATGTATTTACTATTTTTTGTTACAAAATAATATTAGTCAGTTGTGGTAGCACACATTTATAATTCAAACACTTAAGAGGTTTATTTAGGAGACTGCTGCAAGCTCCAGAAAGATTTGAACTACAGAGTATTACCTTGTCTAAACACATGAAATAACAACAAAATAAATAAAACTAATATTTAACTGTACAAAATATAAAATGAATGTGTTATATATTTGATCATGTATGATAAGAAAATATTTTCTGTGCATACATATACTTTCTTATGTTTTCAATTATTTTTTCATCTTATTAATATTTCCCTGAATTAGAACTGGTATGAAAATATGAATCACTTTACATTGTAAAAATTCAGTTGAAATCCAGATAGCTGTACACTGAATCATTTTTTTTCCAGTTTTAAAGTAGTGTTGTCTAATAAACTAATCAAATTCATTTGAATTCAGTATTATATTTTACATGTGCATAAAAGCCACCACACCATACTGTTCAGGTACCATGTTTTTGGACTTTTAAGTGGTGCTTTCTTTTATACACAAATAAATTACTTTGATAAAATAATTAGTTTGGATGACATTGAAAAGGTTACTGGGTAAGCACATTTGCTGTCAAGCCTTATGACCCAAGTCTGATTCCTAGACCACATGTTGGCTAGAAAAAAGTGACTACTTTTCAAAAGTTGTTGTCTGAAACCAGCAACGTACCCATTCCTACACATACATGAAGCAAAGTGAATATAGGATGCATTTCTCCAATAATGAATAAAATGGAAATTCTTTTTTTTCTTATAAAATTAGTTTGCTTTTATTATTTGCTAGTATAAAAATCTGTTGAAAGTTTCTCCTCATAAAAGCTGATTCACATTTTTATAAAGCTAGTTGTTGTTGACTACAGGTTTTCCAAACGTTCTTCTATTAACCACAAAATAAGAAAATCTAAACAAACCGTGTTTTGTTATAGTCTGCTCACTCTACTTAAAAGATTGACATTTGTACCAATAATTCTCATGAGAAAATTAAATTACTCTCCATTTATATTTTTCTTGATCGTCTCTAATTCTTCATTAGATCTTACAGTTTCAAATCCAGTGGTACAGAATTTAGAGTAAAATCTGTCTTTGAACACAAATAAGTCTTCTCTGAGGTCCAAAGTTATTACTTTGTTCATTCAAGGTTTTTCTCTGTATCTGTCTTTTGTTTGGTACATAGAATGTCCTTTGTACTATATTAAGTTTAGCAACACTGTGTACTTCATTCCTACATCTTATCCCCATTCTGTTATCAAGTTATGACAAACATGTCTCCAAGGTTTACAAAATATTTACTGTAGGGAAATATTTATTAGCACTTCTTCCCATTTTTCTTGTTATAGTAAAATATTTTGAGTTTTATAGAAAAACATTGAAATTCCATGGAGGATTTGGCTTTCTTTACAATACTCTCCACAAACTTTCAAATGATAAGTTTCCTTCAGAAAGACAGTAATTAATACCACAGTAGTTAATACTTATATAAATGATAAAATAAATAATAGATTATTTAAACACCCTATACCATAGGAAATCACATATTAAGAACAGTAGCCCAAATCCAAGTCTTTCTATTTTTAAAGATTACTATGAAGTAATAGTAGCTTTCAAAAAGTTTGAAAAATATTATCCAAGATTAATTTCATGTGTAAATTTTACTTTCTTATCTTTGTAACTGAAAGTGGAAATATTGACAGAAAATGTTTACTATCAGTTTCTTCTATTTTGAGATAAGTATTAAATATTACTTTTATTGCCCAGAATTATTTAACTTATTATTATTATATTGTGATCTAGACTTGGAAAACATATTCTCTTAGGACTAGAAAAATCTAAATCCTAAGGCATAAAAACTATTATTTATTTTTATTATTTATTTATTTATTTATGTAATTCAGTGAATCAATGGGTCAAATGCACTTTTACAAACAGGAACACAATTGAATCAAAACGTCTGCATCACCAAAAGATCTCATATCTCCACTTGGTAACTTCATAGAAACTGAGTTAAGGAGCCCCCACCTTAGTTTATCTCGCATTTGCTGCAGGTTTCTGCACCTCGTAAGAGCATTTGTAGTTACAAGATGGGTAGAACCCCAGATAATGCTCTAATGTCATCCACACCCCTTATGTAAGTAGTGTGATCAGCAGCATTACCATGGAGCATAGTAATCACTGCATGGTTCTACATATTTTCCTGCTATGACTACTAAGCTATGTTTTCAACATCACTACAGCAACATCTGGTCTGCTCACGATTGTGACAGTTGGAGAAGATGTCATTATCCTCATATCTACTTTTCCCTAATTTTGTTAGGGAAAGGAAATAAAATACGTAGTTATGGATGGGTCGGGAAGCTAGAAAGATCGGATCAAGTGCAGGGGTGGAGGAAAAAGTGAATTGAGGAGGGGACTATGGGAAGAGACAGCTAAAGTTAAGGGGCATTTAAGGAAAATATGGTCTCTCGTCACCAAAGTATTTAGTACCTGGATCGGGTTGCATTAATTGAGTTGTTGGCCAAAGTGACCATGAAAATCCCCAAACAACTCAGGCTGTTGCCAAAACTATAGTTTTGTTTTTTTTCCCAACAAATGGATAGAAAAGCCCCATTTCAAAGAAAACATCGCCATAGCACATTGAACATCAAGAAATTGAGCCAGGAATTACATAGAGCATTTACTTCTACATTCTAGATTATTTGGTACATGAAGGTATATCAATACAATATCATTTAATAAATTGCTTTCCAAAATTAGATGAAAAATTGTATACATGAGTGTATTTTTTTTATAGATGTGGTTGAGATTATTGAAGTTCAACTAATAAAGGAAGGATTATTTCTTCATTAGGAAGCTTACATTTCTAGTTTGATTTCATAATTTCACAAGATATGTCAATATTAAAATAGCAAACCTTGAAAAGTCATTTAAACTTGCTAAAATGTTTAAAAAGTGATAAAGTGAACATCTAGAATTGGGCAAAGTAAAATCGTTCTGAGGATTTAGTATGTTAATTAAGCAGATAAATTTATATCATTTTATAAAACAACTAATGTAACTATTTGCTTAAAAATAAACATTTATTAATCTAGTACCATCATGATTATGTTTACTTAGGAAAAATATACTTAACTTTTGAAGTTTGATTTTTAATAATTTGCAGAAATTACAGGAACATTATTAAAATTTTACTGAAGGTTATTGAGTATGGTAAAATTAATACAACTTATTTTTATTAAGCAAAAAGTAAATATCTGGCATTATAAATATATTACCACTGACAATAATTCAAAGTGATCATAATCATAAATTATTCTAAAAATCGGTGTCATAATGTTTGCTAAAATTAAATACTTCTAGTTCATTTAATACATTGATGATTCTATAAACATGATCAGTAGATATGCTTCTAGACCACAAATGGCACTTTTTATATTATGGTATTACATTAAAATCTACTATACTGGAGGTAGAAATTATCTAAGAAGACAGGAAACTTTTGTGGTTTTCATTTCGTATTGATCTGGCAGAATATCTGACATAAACAGTTTATATAAAGAAGGGCTTGTTTTAGCTAATAATCTGGGATGGTTTAGGCTGTGAACACTTGACTCCTCAAGCCTGAGTGAAATATGATGGCAGCAGTAATAGGTGACAGATGACCTTGTTCATGATAAAAAAAAAAAAAAAAAACAGGGACAAAATGAGGATCTAACATCTACTTCAAATGTTCACACTACTGCCCTACCTATTCCAGTTAAGTATCAACTCCGAAAGGAGCAATACCTGATATTGAGAAATCATTCAAATCATGATCCTATGGAGGACATTGTATACTCATAGTATTAAATTTCTTCTAAAGCAGTCAGAAAATGTAGATCATATTGGAGTAGTTTTTCGTTGCCCTGGATTAAAGCACGCAAACGCCAGGATTAAGGACCTTTTAAAAACTACCGAGAAAGTCTCTCTTCAATTTGCTAAAGAAGGAGAGACACTGCTGGGCGGTGATGGCGCACGCCTTTAATCCCAGCACTCGGGGGGCAGAGACAGGAGGATCTCTGTGAGTTCAAGGCCAGCCTGGTCTACAAGAGCTAGTTCCGGGACAGGCACCAAAGCTACAGAGAAACTCTGTCTCAAAAAACCAAAAAAAAAAAAAAATAAATAAATAAAATAATAAAATAAAAGTAGGAGACACACTCATATTTAGAAGAAATAAATTTCCCATGCCAAGCAAATTTCCTATTCCTTTTTTTGTAGGATTAAGAATGGGAGATGCTGTACTTTGAACATTTTAGAGGCAAAAGAAATTAGGTGAGCCTCTTTTCAGTTGTACAAAAATGGAAACATTCAAGAGCTGGGAATAGTAGTATATATCCCAGAACGCAAGGTTGTGGCAAGAGGATGAACATTACTTCAAGACTAGTCAAGGCTTCACATTAGAATTGTCTTCAAACCATTGAAAAGAAAACAAACTAACAAATATCAGAAAACTCTGAAAATAAAATATAAAAAGAAGGAACACTCCTAAACCCTGAAACATGTGGGAGAAAATATTGTGATGAAGCCTAGATTTGCAATAGTATTTTCCTTCTTCTGAAAATATTGTCGTATTGACCTTCTTAACCTGAAATTGTCTCTGACAAGCCAGGAATCTTGAATGTTAGCTACTCAACATTAATAAGCAAACATTTAGTTCTACATCAAAGTCTGTGAAAGTCATGCAGCATTTTAATCAGACTTAACCAATCACTTATATTAGTTATTAATTTAATACATATAATAGTTCAGACTAGGGGTATTACACATTAAATGTTTCTAAATTATTTTAGGACATTTTATTTTGTATAATTTCCCAGTGCAAAGAAAAATATTAAGAAGATCAAAAAAAGAAATATTATACACTTTAATTCCTTGGCATTGTGAATTCTGTACTGTAAATCTGACTCATCTACAAAACATTACACTTCAGAAGTAATAGAATAGTACTGAAGATAGCATGAAAGAGATCATTGATCGATTTTATAATTCAAACATAATTATGCAATTTCCTTCTTTTCCCTATAACTATGCCCCATGTCTCACCCTCTCTGCTCCCTCGTAAAATTCTGGTCTGTTATTTTTATAAAAGAAAATCTTTTTATTGTTACAAGTTACATACATTTTACATGTTATGTTACTTGTTTTATATATGGTTAAATTTAAAAAGCAAATACTACATGAGAGAATTAGAATTTGGAATTAGCACAATACTCAAATATATTGTGGGATTTCTTCTCTATTTGTTTCTTTTCTATATCTCACATTTGATCATTTTCATGTTTTTCTTTTTTGTGCTGGCCTGGATCTCAATATGTAGCCCAGGTTAACTTGGAACTCACAATCTTGCATCAGTATCCCAAATACTGTACATAAAGGCATGCAACAACATGCCTAGGTATACACATTTCCTGTAAGTAAACATCTACATTCCCACAATTAAGTGAAGAATAGACAAAAAAAGAAAAAGAAAAAAATGAAGAAAAATGAATGAAAAGTAATCCAATGGATGGATTTGTTTGATTTGTCAATTTGTTGTCAGGCAAAAATAACCATTTCAGGGGTAGCATTGTGCAGTTGTCAATACATGAAACACATTCAATTTGGATATATATTATAAATAATATGTAATGTTTATTTGTTTAATGGGTTGAGCAGAGGTACATATCCATAAAAGACAGAACTTAATAAAAATATTTTATAAAAATTTAAAATGTCTATTCATTTCCAAAAAACAACTACAAACTGTTCCTAATGTTAAAATCTTTAAAACAAATGTACAGTAAAAAGAATTTCTTTTTACTAACACTAAAAATAATGAATAATATTATGGGAATATTTTGTTCATAATAAAATTTGCTAAATGCAGGTAATAAAATGAACATGTAGGATATTTTAAGAACTGTGTGACTTCACCCACATTAGTACTATTACTATAAATCTTTTTTTTATTTTTTAAAATAGGAATTTGATTTCTTACATATTATTCTATTTCCTTAACTATACATGTAATATAGGAAGTAATTTGTGGCTTCAGAATTATTGACACATATGTAATTGACAACTCAAACTTTTTTGTTTTAAATGTATGTTGTTGCATTTTTTATCGGTGTTGTAAATGAATGGTGAAAGAAAAGCTGTAGAAATAGTACATTGAGTATAATTGGCAACATGCTATTTGAATATATAAATGACAGTTTTTATTATCTCTTGTAGTTTTAGATAACTTATAGAACAAAAAGGACAACTATAGTGAAATGAAAGCAAATTCATTATAGCACCCTCCATTTTAAATGAGAATGTTAAGTACATTTCCCTACTGTTTTCTGAAATTGCAATATCACTGTAGGTTATTATTATTTTTATCGATTTCACTAGTACCTGCAGAAAAACCTTTTAAAAGTCTGTTTAAAATATCTTGCAGTAGCAAAAGAGGAGGAAGGGATTTTTAGTCTTGCCACCACCTTCCCTTCATCTCCAGAGTAAATGTCTTTATTTAATCTGTTTTAGAATCCAATCCCTTTGGAACTATTTTTAGTACTTACTGGCATTGTATGTATTTTCTGGGCAACTGTACCAGATTTATGATATTGAAAGTGCTGTGTTATTTATTACCTACCAGTAAGCAATGAAGTGGTGTTGTACACATGCATGCCTTTGGTTCCACAGGATTCTCTATAGGATTAGAGTCTCGAATTTATCATTTTAATCATTTTAGCAGGGTTTTTATTTGTTTGCCAGCTTGGATTTGCAACTCCAAAGTTTACTTTCTTACTCAGAAAGGAAATATAACTCATAGATTAAATGAAGTATTTTGCTTTAAATGAGATTTTTTAAGTCGATAAAAAAGTTCTTGACCTTAATTAGAACTAACAATTTTATGTACTTGTAAACAATGTAATTTATGGCATCAAAATCTAACACAATATTAAATATTTCATTTAATGCCATTTTCTCTGTTTCAACTTTTGGTTGCACCTATATTTGTTTGAGAGATATATAAGCTTTTGTATTTCATAAGGAATACCCTGTTCACATTTTACAAATATTTACCATTTCTTTACAAATAAATGTTTAAAAAATATTTTATAACTTTATTCATATTTAACATTTTTATTTTATTATATTCTTTGTACAAATAGAAGTTATTTTATAGAATAATGTTTCCTATAATTTTAATAATGTTATATGCAAAAAATAGATAAGTATACACATGGTGAATATTCCTTTGTCTACATAAATAAGAAAATAACTTTGAGAAAATAACTAGCACTCCTCCTGTTTGAAAATAGGATCTACATTTTGAACTTATACATTTATCACTAAAACAAGTATTTGATACGTTTAAGTGTGTTGCATATTATATCCTTACACATTGTGCATATAAACAAAAAATTGTTTTTTTTTTACTCTGTGTTTATCTGCCTTAGTATGTTAAAGCTTAAATAAGTTACTTAGAGATCTATTTACATTACAAGCATGGAAGGTAGGAAGTTATATAGAGATATTTAAATATTTGTGGAGGAGTATAGTATTATGTTTGAAACAGATTGTGTTTTATACAGGAAAATATTACAGAGGCTGAAATGATGGCTCAGCAGTTAAAAGTGCTTAAGTTGAGAACTCATACTTGACTCCTAGCAACCATGTCTGGGACTTCCAACTTCAGATGTATCTGAAGATTCTGGCCTCCATAGCACCTACCTAAACAAATACACATACATATACTTAAAATACAAACAATCTAAATATAAAATGTTACACTTTTGAATTATATAGTTTGATATGATGGAAGCAATGTAAATATGTTGTCTGCACAAATCTACCACAATAGCTATTAACAACATGGAGCTGTTGAAAGACAAACATAATTATCCAAAAATAGAAAATGATTTTGAATTGCTTCTAATTTAATAAATTTAAATTTAAATGCTCCATTATATTGAAAATCGTTCATTAAAAATACAGGAGGTAAATAGGTATGGTATCCATCTTGAGCACTATAAAAACTCTTCTTATGATGATTTTAATTTCATTTAAAATTAAAAAAGGAGAGTAATTATGGTTTTGGAAATTTAATCTCATTTAATCTTTCTGAAAAATCAAATCAACTCAAATTTTAGATAAACTAAAATCTAAATATATATTCAGAAAATGAAGAAATATATAAGCTTGGTAATTATGATTTTAATAATTTGACCAGTGTATACTTAAATCATAAACTGAAAAGTTGGATTCGAAATGCATTAACTTTGATATTTCTTTGAAACCATATTATATGTTGGTTTCTCCTTATATTGCTCTCATTAAATAATATTACTGTGTAATACAGCTTCATAACTTTTATTTAAAATCTGTAAGTCAGCTGGCACACACCTTTAATTCCAGCACTTGGGAGGCAGAGGCAGATGGATCTTTTGAGTTCAAGGGAGCCTGGTCTACAAACGATACTGCTAGTACAGACTCAAAAACTTCACAGAGAAACCCTGTCTCGAAAAGAAAAGAAAAATCAGTTTCTTATTTTGCTGATGTACATATGAGCCTTAAATACTTTGAAAATCATTGATTTTTAGTTACTTTATACATTATTATTATATTAGTTAAATAATTTTCTTACCACAATATGCCCTATACTTAGAGACGAATTCCATGACCATTTTTGAAAGTTACTATTGATATGTCTACAACTAACAGAATATAATTGAGAATCAAGAAATTGTATAAATTACAATTTTAAGCATTGAAAATTTAAGCCTTCCTAATATTCTCTTTGTTTCACATCATAAAAAATTAATCTTATTATGTGCCCATAATTTTATTTTTGTTAATAATAATAAACATTATGTTTATTAATATTTCACATTCGTATAAAACATTTTTCAAAAAATATGACCTCTAAGAAATAATAAATTACCAATCTCTCAGTAAATATAAATAAAACATGAAAACATTTTCTTTCCTATAAAAAGAGAAGACAACAAAATATAAATAGGATGCTCATTTTTATTTAATTTATTTTAAAATGTTATATAAGTTGTCATATTTAAGTATATGTGTTTCAAATGATAATCAGTGGTAGCTTCATTATCGTGTGAAAGCTCAGGAATAGTCTTTTCCAAAATTCTTTACATTTCTTCTGGAAATGTGAATAATCTATGTAATAAGAATATTTACTATCAAAAATTCTTTGTATTAAATGTATTAAAAAAATTAATAACTTGCTTGTGGTTGCAATGTTAAATATAGGCCAAGTTAAAATTCAAAACAATTTTTTTGGTATCTGTTTCAGAGGCTCTCGTAAAGTCCCATGGATCTTAGATATTGGAAATCATTATCATTTCATGTTTTAGCATAAATTTCATTATAATTTACAATATATGTGATATTGTATATTAATATAATTTAAATTATTCTATATTTTCTAGGGGCAAAATATTTTTGGTCTTGATGTCATTGAAACACCAGAAGGAGACAAGATGCCACAGCTGATTGTTCAGAAGGAGTTAGATAGAGAAGAGAAGGATACCTATGTGATGAAAGTAAAAGTTGAAGATGGTGGATTTCCTCAAAGATCCAGTACAGCTATTTTGCAAGTAAGTGTTGCTGATACAAATGACAATGGGCCAGTCTTCTTAGAGAATGAAATTGAAGTCAGTATACCAGAGAATGCTCCTGTAGGTTCTTCAGTGACACAGCTCCACGCCACAGATGCTGATATAGGTGAAAATGCCAGAATTCACTTTTATTTCAGCAATCTAGTCTCCAACATTGCTAAGAGACTGTTTCACCTTAATACCACCACTGGACTTATCACTGTCAAAGAAACACTGGATAGAGAAGAATCACCAAGCCACAAATTACTGGTTTTGGCAACTGATGGTGGATCAACACCAGCAAGAGCTATGGTTCTGGTAAATGTTACAGATATCAATGATAATGCCCCATCAATTGACATAAGATATATTGTCAATCCAATCAATGGCACTGTGCTTCTTTCAGAGAATGCTCCACTTAACACGAAAATTGCTCTCATAACTGTCATGGATAAAGATTCTGAACATAATGGTAGAGTGACATGCTTCACAGATCATGAAGTTCCTTTCAGATTACGGCCAGTGTTCAGTAATCAGTTCCTCTTGGAAACTGCTGCATTTCTTGACTTTGAGTCCACAAGAGAATATGCTATCAAATTACTGGCTGCTGATGCTGGCAAACCTCCTTTGAATCAGTCATCCATGCTCCTGATCAAAGTAAAAGATGAAAATGACAATGCTCCAGTTTTCACCCAGTCTTTCATAAGCCTTTCTGTTCCAGAGAATAACTCTCCTGGTGCACAGTTGACAAAAGTCAGTGCGACAGATGCAGACAGTGGACGTAATGCTGAAATAAACTACCTACTAGGTTTTGATGCACCACCTGAATTTGACCTGGATCGTCGTACAGGCATCCTGACTGCAGTAAAGAAATTGGATAGAGAAAAACAGGAAAAATATTACTTTACAGTTCTTGCACAGGACAATGGAATTCCACCCTTAATGTCCAATGCCACTGTCTTTGTGACTGTTCTTGACCAGAATGATAACAGCCCACTTTTCACTCACGATGAGTACAATTTCTATGTCCCTGAGAACCTTCCAAGGCATGGCACAGTAGGGCTAATCACTGTGACTGATCCTGATTATGGAGAGAATTCTGCAGTTACTCTCTCCATCTTAGATGTGAATAATCAATTCTCTATTGATCCACAGACTGGTGTTATCCGACCAAATATTTCATTTGACAGAGAAAAGCAAGAATCCTACACTTTCTATGTAAAGGCTGAGGATGGTGGTAGGGTATCACGTTCTTCAACTGCTAAAGTAACCATAAATGTGGTTGATGTGAATGATAACAAACCTATTTTTATTGACCCTCCTTCCAATTACTCCTATGAATGGGTTCCACCATCCACAAATCCTGGTACAGTCATCTTCAAGGTTGTTGCAATTGACAATGATACTGGCATAAATGCTGAGCTTCGTTACAGCATTGTTGGAGGAAACACAAAAGGACTGTTTATGATTGAACAAATATCAGGCAACATCACATTGAAAGATAAATGTGTTGTTTCAGATCTTGGTTTACACAGAGTGATAGTCAAAGCTACGGATTTGGGACAACCTGATTCTCTCTTCAATATTGTAAATGTCAATCTGTTTGTGAATGAGTCAGTGCCCAATACTACACTGATTTATGAACTGGTACGCAAAAGCATCGACACACCTGCGACTGAAAGTACTGAAACACCTAATGCATCCTCTCCAAAAACTGACTATGTGAAAATAATGGTTGCCATTGTTGCTGGCACCATAACTGTCGTCTTAGTGATTTTCATCACTGCTGTAGTAAGATGTCGCCAATCCCCACACCTTAAAGCTTCCCAGAAAAACAAACAAAATTCTGAGTGGGTTACACCAAACCCAGAAAACAGGCAAATGATTATGATGAAGAAGAAGAAGAAAAAGAAGAAGCATCCCCCTAAGAACCTGCTTCTTAATTTTGTTACTATTGAAGAAGCAAAGCCAGAAGATGCAGACAATGATAGAGCCAGTGTGACAATAGACCTTCCCATTGAACTTGAAGGACAAACCATGGGCAAATACAACTGGGGCACTACACCTTCTACTTTCAAGCCTGACAGCCCTGATTTGGCTAGACACTACAAATCTGCCTCTCCTCAGCCTGCATTCCAGATCCAACCTGAAACGCCCCTGAACTCAAAGCACCACATCATCCAGGAACTGCCTCTTGATAATACTTTCGTAGGCTGCGATTCCATCTCTAAGTGCTCTTCCAGCAGTTCTGATCCCTACAGTGTTTCTGAGTGCAGCTATTCAGTGACAACCTTCAAGACACCTGTATCGGTACATGCTAGACCGGTAGGTATTCTACGTTTCTAAGTAATCTTTCTAATTTATTATTCTCATTCTTTTCCCCTGATATAGGATTATAAAGAGCATAGATTTCTAGGAGGTATCAATATAAATATGAATATATCAATCATATTACACATAATATTAAAATAGGAATATGAGTTCATTTAAATTTGGTAGACAAAGTAAAATGAATGCTAAGTTAGAAAAATATGGCATATACTGATGATTATAATAAGGGTAATTTTTCTATAGGTGGCAGCATAATGTAGATTTCATGAATACATACTATAAAATTGAATAATAATGATTATAGCACTATCCGTTTTAACATCTTTTTCACTAGAATCAGAAAAGCCTGGGCTTCTTATTCCATATGAAAGCTTTTTCAAATGTGATAAGAGCTCTCAATACAAATGGTTTTGTGAACTCTAGCTTTATGTGAGCTAATATGTAGATGTCTATGGTAGTTAAATGATATGAACATATCCACCACCTCTTCCTTTTGTTTTTTTTTAATTTATTTATTTATTAAAGATTTTTGCCTCCTCCCTGCCACCGCCTCCCATTTCCCTCCCCCTCCCTCGATCAAGTCCCCCTCCCTCACCAGCTCAAAGAGCAATCAGGGTTCCCTGACCTCTGGGAAGCCCAAGGACCACCCACCTCCATCCAGGTCTGGTAAGGTGAACATCCAAACTGCCTAGGCTCCCACAAAGCCAGTACGTGCCGTAGGATCAAAAACCCATTGCCATTGTTCTTGAGTTCTCAGTAGTCCTCATTGTCTGCTATGTTCAGCAGGTACGGTTT